>NW_027454640.1:0-67705 GCF_040206685.1 Ascaphus truei | reverse complement strand
CTCCCCTTTCCCTCCCCCAGCTCCCCTTTCCCTCCCCCCTCCTCCCCTTCCTTCCCCCCCCCCTCCCTCCTCCCCTTTCCCTCCCCCCCTCCTCCCCTTTTCCTTCCCTCCCCCTCCTCCCCTTTCCCTCCCCCCTCCCCTTTCCCTCCCCACTCCTCCCCTTTCCCTCCCCCCTCTCCCCTTCCCTCCCCCCTCCTCCCCTTTCCCTCCCCCCTCCTCCCCTTTCCCTCCCCCCTCCCCTCTCCCTTCCCCTCCCCTCCTCCCCTTTCCCTCCCCCCCGCTCCTCCCCCTTTCCCTCCCCCCTCCTCTCCCCTTTCCCTCCCCCCCGCTCCCCTTTCTCCCCCCCGCTCCCCTTTCTCCCTCCCCCCGCTCCCTTTTCCCCCCCGCTCCCCTTTCTCCCCCTCCGCTCCCCTTTCTCCCCCCCGCTCCCCTTTCTCCCCCCCCCCGCTCCCCTTTCTCCCCCCCGCTCCCCTTTCTCCCCCCCCTCCCTTTCTCCCCCCCGCTCCCCTTTCTCCCCCCCCGCTCCCCTTTCTCCCCCCCGCTCCCTTTCTCCCCCCCCGCTCCCCTTCCCCCTGCTCCCCTCTCCCCGCTCCCCTTTCTCCCCCCCCTCCCCTTTCCCCCGCTCCCTTTCTCCCCCCCGCTCCCCTTTCCCCCCCCCTGCTCCCCTTTCTCCCCCCCCCGCTCCCCTTTCTCCCGTCCCCTCCCCCCGCTCCCTTTCGTTCTCCCCCCCCGCTCCCCTTTCTCCCCCCCCGCTCCCCTTTCTCCCCCCCGCTCCCCTTTCCCCCCCGCTCCTTCTCCCCCCGCTCCCCTTTCTCCCCCCCCCGCTCCTCTTTCTCCCCCCCCCGCTCCTCTTTCTCCCCCCCCGCTCCTCTTTCTCCCCCCCCGCTCCCCTTTTCCCCCCCGCTCCCTTCTCCCCCCCGCTCCTCTTTCTCCCCCCCCCGCTCCCCTTTCTCCCCCCCCCGCTCCCCTTTCTCCCCCCCCCGCTCCCCTTTCCTCCCCCCCCCGCTCCCCTTTCCCTCCCCCCCCGCTCCCCTTTCCCTCCCCCCCCGCTCCCCTTTCCCTCCCCCCCCGCTCCCCTTTCCCTCCCCCCCGCTCCTCCCCTTTCCCTCCCCCCCCCGCTCCCCTTTCCCTCCCCCCCGCTCCCCTTTCCTCCCCCCCCGCTCCCCTTTCCCTCCCCCCCCCGCTCCCTTTCCCTCCCCCCCGCTCCCCTTTCCTCCCCCCCGCTCCCCTTTCCCCCCCCCCCCGCTCCCCTTTCCCCCCCCCCCGCTCCCCTTTCCCCCCCCCCCCGCACCCCTTCCCCCCCCCCCCGCTCCCCTTCCCCCTCCACCCCGCTCCCTTGCCCCCCCCCGCTCCCCTTCCCCCCCCCCACTCCCCTTCCCCCCCCCCACTCCCCTTCCCCCCCCCACTCCCCTTCCCCCCCCCACTCCCCTTCCCCCCCCCACTCCCCTTCCCCCCCACTCCCCTTCCCCCCCCCCCACTCCCCTTCCCCCCCCCCCCACTCCCCTTCCCCCCCCCCCCACTCCCCTTCCCCCCCCCCCACTCCCCTTCCCCCCCCCACTCCCCTTCCCTCCCCCCACTCCCCTTCCCTCCCCCCTCCTCCCCTTTCCTCCCCCCTCCTCCCCTTTCCCTCCCCCCTCCTCCCCTTTCCTCCCCCCTCCTCCCCTTTCCCTCCCCCCCTCCTCCCCTTTCCCTCCCCCCTCCTCCCCTTTCCCACCCCCTTCCCTCCCCCCTCCTCCCCTCTCCTCCCCTTTCCCTCCCCATCCTCCCTTTTCCCTCCCCCCTCTCCCCTCTCCCTTCCCCCCTCCTCCCCCCTCCTCCCTTCTCCCCTCCTCCCCCCTCCTCCCTTCTCCCCTCCCCCCTCCTCCCTTCTCCCCTCCTCCCTTCTCCCCTCCCCCCTCCTCCCTTCTCCCCTTCACCCTCCTCCCTCCTGCCCTTCCCCCTCCTCCCTTCTCCCCTTCCCCCTCCTCCCTTCTCCCCTTCTCCCTCCTCCCTCCTCCCTCCTCCCTCCTCCCCTTTCCCTCCCCCCCGCCCCCTTTCCCTCCCCCCCGCCCCCTTTCCCTCCCCCCCGCCCCCTTTCCCTCCCCCTGCTCCCCTTTCCCTCCCCCCGCTCCCCTTTCCCTCCCCCGCTCCCCTTCCCCCCCCCCGCTTCCCTTTCCCCCCCCGCTTCCCTTTTCCCCCCCCTGCTCCCCTTTCCCCCCCCGCTCCCCCCCCCCACTCCCCCCCCCCGCTCCCCCTTTCCCTCCCCTTTCCCTCCCCCCCTCCTCCCCTTTCCCTCCCTTCCCACCCCCTTCCCTCCCCCCCTCCTCCCCTCTCCTCCCCTTTCCCTCCCCTCCTCCCTTTTCCCTCCCCCCTCTCCCTTCTCCCTTCTCCCTTCCCCCCTCCTCCCCTCCCCCTCCCCTTCTCCTTCTCCCTTCCCCCCTCCTCCCCTCCCCCCTCCCCCTCCTCCCTTCTCCCCTTCCCCCTCCTCCCTCCTCCTCCCTTCTCCCCTTCTCCCTCCTCCCCTTCTCCCTCCTCCCTCCTCCCTTCCCCCTCCTCCCTCCTCCTCCCTTCTCCCCTTCTCCCTCCTCCCCTTCTCCCTCCTCCCTCCTCCCCTCCCCCTCCTCCCCTTTCCCTCCCCCCCTTCCTCCCCTTTCCTCCCCCCCCCTCCTCCCCTTTCCCCTCCCCCCCCCTCCTCCCTTTCCCTCCCCCCGCCCCCTTTCCCTCCCCCTGCTCCCCTTTCCCTCCACCCGCTCCCTTTCCCTCCCCCGCTCCCTTTCCCCCGCTCCCCTTTCCCCCCCCCTTCCCTCTCCCCCCGCTCCCCTTTCCCCCCCCTGCTCCCCTTCCCTCCCCCCTCCTCCCCTTTCCCTCCCCTTTCCCTCCCCTTCCCTCCCTTTCCCTCCCCCTTCCCTCCCCCTTCCCTCCCCCTTCCCTCCCCCTTCCCTCCCCCCTCCTCCCCTCTCCTCCCCTTTCCTCCCCTTTCCCTCCCCCTCCTCCCTTTTCCCTCCCCCTCCTCCCTTTTCCCTCCCCCCTCCTCCCTTCTCCCCTCCCCCCTCCTCCCCTTTCCCTCCCCTTCCCTCCCCTTCCCTCCCCCCTCCTCCCTTTCCCTCCCCCCCTCCCTCTCCTTTTCCCTCCCCCCTCCTCCCTTTTCCCTCCCCCCTCCTCCCTTTCCCTCCCCCTCCTCCCTTTCCCTCCCCCCTCCTCCCTTTTCCCTCCCCCTCCTCCCTTTCCCTCCCCCCTCCTCCCCTTTCCCTCCCCCTTCCCTCCCCTTTCCCTCCCCCTCCTCCTTTCCCTCCCCCTCCTCCCTTCTCCCCTCCCCCTCCTCCCTTCTCCCTTCACCCTCCTCCCTCCTCCCCTTCCCCCTCCTCCCTCCTCCCCTTCCCCTCCTCCCTCCTCCCCTTCTCCCTCCTCCCCTTCTCCCTCCTCCCCTCCCCCCGCCCCCTTTCCCTCCCCCTGCTCCCCTTTCCCTCCCCCCGCTCCCCTTTCCCTCCCCCCCGCTCCCTTCCCTCCCCCGCTCCCTTTCCCCCGCTCCCCTTCCCCCCGCTTCCTTCCCCCCCGCTTCCCTTTCCCCCCCCCCGCTTCCCTTTCCCCCCCCGCTTCCCTTTCCCCCCCCCCCGCTCCTTTCCCCCCCGCTCCCTTTTCCCCCCCCCGCTCCCCTTTTCCCCCCCACTCCCCCCCCCCGCTCCCCTTCCTCCCCCCTCCTCCCCTTTCCCTCCCCCCTCCTCCCCTTTCCCTCCCCCCTCCTCCCCTTTCCCTCCCTTTCCCACCCCCTTCCCTCCCCCCTCCTCCCTCTCCTCCCCTTTCCCTCCCCCTCCTCCCTTTTCCCTCCCCCCTCTCCCTTCTCCCTTCCCCCTCCTCCCCCCTCCTCCCTCCCCCCTCCCCCCTCCTCCCCTCCCCTCCTCCTCCTTCTCCCCTTCCCCCTCCTCCCTCCTGCCCTTCCCCCTCCTCCCTTCTCCCCTTCTCCCTCCTCCCCTTCTCCCTCCTCCCCTCCCCCTCCTCCCCTTTCCCTCCCCCCCGCCCCTTTCCCTCCCCCCGCCCCCTTTCCCTCCCCCTGCTCCCTTTCCCTCCCCCTGCTCCCCTTTCCCTCCCCCCGCTCCCCTTTCCCTCCCCCGCTCCCCTTTCCCCCCGCTCCCCTTTCCCCCCCCTTTCCCTCTCCCCCGCTCCCCTTTCCCCCCCCTGCTCCCCTTTCCCTCCCCCCTCCTCCCCTTTCCTCCCCTTTCCCTCCCCCTCCTCCCTTTTCCCTCCCCCCTCCTCCCTTTTCCCCTCCCCCCTCCTCCCCTTTCCCTCCCCTTCCCCTCCCCCTCCCCCTCCTCCCCTTTCCCTCCCCCCTCCTCCCTTTTCCCTCCCCCCTCCTCCCTTTTCCCTCCCCTCCTCCCTTCTCCCCTCCCCCCTCCTCCCCTTTCCCTCCCCTTCCCCTCCCCTTCCCTCCCCCTCCTCCCCTTTCCCTCCCCCCTCCTCCCTTTTCCCTCCCCCCTCCTCCCTTTTCCCTCCCCCTCCTCCCTTCTCCCCTCCCCCTCCTCCCCTTTCCCTCCCCCTTCCCTCCCCTCTCCTCCCTTTCCCTCCCCCTCCTCCCTTTTCCCTCCCCCCTCCTCCCTTCTCCCCTCCCCCTCCTCCCTTCTTCCCTCCCCCTCTCTCCTCCCCTTTCCCTCCCCCTCCCTCCTCCCCTTTCCCTCCCCCTCCCTCCTCCCCTTTCCCTCCCCCTCCCTCCTCCCTTTCCCTCCCCCTCCGCCCTTTCCCTCCCCCCTCCGCCCCTTTCCCTCCCCCCTCCGCCCCTTCTTCCCTCCCCCCTCCTCCCTTCTTCCCTCCCCCTCCCTCCTCCCCTTCTTCCCTCCCCCTCCCTCCTCCCCTTTCCCTCCCCCTCCCTCCTCCCCTTTCCCTCCCCCCTCCTCCCTTTCCCTCCCCTTTCCCTCCCCCCTCCGCCCCTTTCCCTCCCCCCTCCGCCCCTTCTTCCCTCCCCCTCCCTCCTCCCCTTTCCCTCCCCCTCCCTCCTCCCCTTTCCCTCCCCCCTCCTTCCCTTTCCCTCCCCCTTCCCCCCTCCCCCTTCCCCCCTCCCCCTTCCCCCCTCCAACCCCCTTCCCCCCTTCCCCCTCCCACACCCTTTCCCCCCTGCCACACCCTTCCCCCCCTTCCCACCACCCTTCGCCTTCCTGACCGCCTTCCTGCCTCCCCGCCTCTGCTTTCGCGCCCACCCGCCTCTGCCTTTCACCCGCCCTTACTCCGCCCGCCTCTGCCTTTCACCCACCGCCTCACAGCCACTGCATGCACTCGACACATACCTGCCGCCACACACACCTGCTGCCTCCCGCCCCTACGCACCGACATCACTGACCCACCGCCTCACACCCTAGCAGGACCCCCACTCACAGACAGCACTCACAACCCACGCGCCACCCGCCGCCTCACACCCTAGCAGGACCCACACTCACAGACAGCACTCACAACCCACGCACCACCCGCCGCCTCACACCCTAGCAGGACCCCCACTCACAGACAGCACTCACAACCCACGCGCCACCCGCCGCCTCACACCCTAGCAGGACCCCCACTCACAGACAGCACTCACAACCCACGCGCCACCCGCCGCCTCACACCCTAGCAGGACCCACACTCACAGACAGCACTCACAACCCACGCACCACCCGCCGCCTCACACCCTAGCAGGACCCCCACTCACAGACAGCACTCACAACCCACGCGCCACCCGCCGCCTCACACCCTAGCAGGACCCCCACTCACAGACAGCACTCACAACCCACGCGCCACCCGCCGCCTCACACCCTAGCAGGACCCACACTCACAGACAGCACTCACAACCCACGCACCACCCGCCGCCTCACACCCTAGCAGGACCCCCACTCACAGACAGCACTCACAACCCACGCGCCACCCGCCGCCTCACACCCTAGCAGGACACACACCTCACATTTTTACATCTGTTATGTCACCAAAATATACATTGTACTGTGGTGTGTTTACAATAAACCATTTTTATACAACATCGTATTACATTTTATTCCATCTTTCTTTTCAATATTATTATCCAACCTTTACAACAAACAGTCACCTATTGTTCCACAATTTATAAATAATACTACCTATTACGCATTTACATCCCGGGCAACGCCGGGTCTCTCAGCTAGTATATATATATATGAAAAGAAGCCCAAATCGTAGCACTCTGGTATACCGTGGCAATATCAAAACATTCATTTATTAGATGTCACAAAAAGATAAAAGATAGCACAGAAATGTAAAACACGGCATAGATCCCTGTGCGTAAAGCAAAGCAGTATGCGGACCCAGCCTCTCACACAGAACCGGGACCCAGCCTCTCACACAGGACCGGGACCCAGCCTCTCACACAGGACCGGGGCCCAGCCTCTCACACAGGACCGGGGCCCAGCCTCTCACACAGGACCGGGACCCAGCCTCTCACACAGGACCGGGACCCAGCCTCTCACACAGGACCGGGACCCAGCCTCTCACACAGGACCGGGACCCAGCCTCTCATACAGGACCGGGACCCAGCCTCTCACACAGGACCGGGGCCCAGCCTCTCACACAGGACCGGGGCCCAGCCTCTCACACAGCACCGGGACCCAGCCTCTCACACAGCACCGGGACCCAGCCTCTCACACAGGACTGGGGCCCAGCCTCTCACACAGGACCGGGGCCCAGCCTCTCATACAGGACCGGGACCCAGCCTCTCACACAGGACCGGGACCCAGGCTCTCACACAGGACCGGGGCCCAGCCTCTCACACAGGACCAGGACCCAGCCTCTCACACAGGACCGGGACCCAGCCTCTCACACAGGACCGGGACCCAGCCTCTCACACAGGACCGGGGTCCAGCCTCTCACACAGGACCGGGACCCAGCCTCTCACACAGGACCGGGACCCAGCCTCTCACACAGGACCGGGACCCAGCCTCTCACACAGGACCGGGGCCCAGCCTCTCACACAGGACCGGGACCCAGCCTCTCACACAGGACCGGGGCCCAGCCTCTCACACAGGACCGGGACCCAGCCTCTCACACAGGACCGGGACCCAGCCTCTCACACAGGACCGGGACCCAGCCTCTCACACAGGACCGGGACCCAGCCTCTCACACAGGACCGAGACCCAGCCTCTCACACAGGACCGGGACCCGGCCTCTCACACAGGACCGGGACCCAGCCTCTCACACAGGACCGGGACCCAGCCTCTCACACAGGACCGGGACCCAGCCTCTCACACAGGACCGGGACCCAGCCTCTCACACAGGACCGGGACCCAGCCTCTCACACAGGACCGGGGCCCAGCCTCTCACACAGGACCGGGACCCAGCCTCTCACACAGGACCGGGACCCAGCCTCTCACACAGGACCGGGACCCAGCCTCTCACACAGGACCGGGACCCAGCCTCTCACACAGGACCGGGACCCAGCATCTCACACAGGACCGGGACCCAGCCTCTCACACAGGACCGGGACCCGGCCTCTCACACAGGACCAGGACCCAGCCTCTCACACAGGACCGGGGCCCAGCCTCTCACACAGGACCGGGGCCCAGCCTCTCACACAGGACCGGGACCCAGCCTCTCACACAGGACCGGGACCCTGCCTCTCACACAGGACCGGGGCCCAGCCTCTCACACAGGACCGGGACCCAGCCTCTCACACAGCACCGGGACCCAGCCTCTCACACAGGACCGGGACCCAGCCTCTCACACAGGACCGGGACCCAGCCTCTCACACAGGACCGGGACCCAGCCTCTCACACAGGACCGGGGCCCAGCCTCTCACACAGGACCGGGGCCCAGCCTCTCACACAGGACCGGGGCCCAGCCTCTCACACAGGACCGGGGCCCAGCCTCTCACACAGGACCGGGACCCAGCCTCTCACACAGGACCGGGACCCAGCCTCTCACACAGGACCGGGACCCAGCCTCTCACACAGGACCGGGACCCAGCCTCTCACACAGGACCGGGACCCAGCCTCTCACACAGGACCGGGACCCAGCCTCTCACACAGGACCGGGACCCAGCCTCTCACACAGCACCGGGACCCAACCTCTCACACAGGACCGGGGCCCAGCCTCTCACACAGGACCGGGACCCAGCCTCTCACACAGGACCGGGACCCAGCCTCTCACACAGCATCGGGACCCAGCCTCTCACACAGGACCGGGGCCCAGCCTCTCACACAGGACCGGGGCCCAGCCTCTCACACAGGACCGGGACCCAGCCTCTCACACAGGACCGGGACCCAGCCTCTCACACATGACCGGGGCCCAGCCTCTCACACAGCACCGGGACCCAGCCTCTCACACAGGACCGGGACCCAGCCTTTCGCACAGCACCGGGACCCAGCCTCTCGCACAGGACCGGGACCCAGCCTCTCGCACAGGACCGGGACCCAGCCTCTCGCACAGGACCGGGACCCAGCCTCTCACACAGGACCGGGACCCAGCCTCTCCCACAGGACCGGGGCCCAGCCTCTCACACAGGACCGGGGCCCAGCCTCTCCCACAGGACCGGGGCCCAGCCTCTCACACAGGACCGGGGCCCAGCCTCTCACACAGGACCGGGGCCCAGCCTCTCCCACAGGACCGGGGCCCAGCCTCTCACACAGGACCGGGGCCCAGCCTCTCACACAGGACCGGGACCCAGCCTCTCGCACAGGACCGGGACCCAGCCTCTCCCACAGGACCGGGACCCAGCCTCTCACACAGGACCGGGACCCAGCCTCTCCCACAGGACCGGGGCCCAGCCTCTCACACAGGACCGGGACCCAGCCTCTCACACAGGACCGGGGCCCAGCCTCTCACACAGGACGGGGGCCCAGCCTCTCACACAGGACCGGGGCCCAGCCTCTCACACAGGACCGGGACCCAGCCTCTCACACAGGACCGAGACCCAGCCTCTCACACAGGACCGGGACCCAGCCTCTCACACAGGACCGGGACCCAGCCTCTCACACAGGACCGGGACCCAGCCTCTCACACAGGACCGGGGCCCAGCCTCTCACACAGGACCGGGACCCAGCCTCTCACACAGGACCGGGACACAGCCTCTCACACAGGACCGGGGCCCAGCCTCTCACACAGGACCGGGACCCAGCCTCTCACACAGGACCGGGACCCAGCCTCTCACACAGGACCAAGACCCAGCCTCTCACACAGCACCGGGACCCAGCCTCTCACACAGGACCGGGACCCAGCCTCTCACACAGGACCGGGACCCAGCCTCTCACACAGGACCGGGACCCAGCCTCTCACACAGGACCGGGGCCCAGCCTCTCACACAGGACCGGGACCCAGCCTCTCACACAGGACCGGGACACAGCCTCTCACACAGGACCGGGGCCCAGCCTCTCACACAGGACCGGGACCCAGCCTCTCACACAGGACCGGGACCCAGCCTCTCACACAGGACCGGGGCCCAGCCTCTCACACAGCACCGGGACCCAGCCTCTCACACAGCACCGGGACCCAGCCTCTCACACAGGACCGGGACCCAGCCTCTCACACAGGACCGGGACCCAGCCTCTCACACAGGACCGGGACCCAGCCTCTCACACAGGACCGGGACCCAGCCTCTCACACAGGACCGGGGCCCAGCCTCTCACACAGGACCGGGATCCAGCCTCTCACACAGGACCGGGACACAGCCTCTCACACAGGACCGGGACCCAGCCTCTCACACAGGACCGGGACCCAGCCTCTCACACAGGACCGGGGCCCAGCCTCTCACACAGGACCGGGGCCCAGCCTCTCACACATGACCGGGGCCCAGCCTCTCACACAGCACCGGGACCCAGCCTCTCACACAGGACCGGGACCCAGCCTCTCACACAGGACCGGGACCCAGCCTCTCACACAGGACCGGGACCCAGCCTCTCACACAGGACCGGGACCCAGACTCTCACACAGGACCGGGACCCAGCCTCTCACACAGGACCGGGACCCAGCCTCTCACACAGCACCGGGACCCAGCCTCTCACACAGGACCGGGACCCAGCCTCTCACACAGAACCGGGACCCAGCCTCTCACACAGGACCGGGACCCAGCCTCTCACACAGAACCAGGACCCAGCCTCTCACACAGGACCGGGACCCAGCCTCTCACACAGGACCGGGACCCAGCCTCTCACACAGGACCGGGACCCAGCCTCTCACACAGGACCGGGACCCAGCCTCTCACACAGCACCGGGACCCAGCCTCTCACACAGGACCGGGACCCAGCCTCTCACACAGGACCGGGACCCAGCCTCTCACACAGAACCGGGACCCAGCCTCTCACACAGGACCGGGACCCAGCCTCTCACACAGAACCGGGACCCAGCCTCTCACACAGGACCGGGACCCAGCCTCTCACACAGGACCGGGACCCAGGCTCTCACACAGAACCAGGGCCCAGCCTCTCACACAGGACCGGGACCCAGCCTCTCACACAGGACCGGGACCCAGCCTCTCACACAGGACCGGGGCCCAGCCTCTCACACAGGACCGGGACCCAGCCTCTCACACAGCACCGGGACCCAGCCTCTCACACAGGACCGGGACCCAGCCTCTCACACAGGACCGGGACCCAGCCTCTCACACAGGACCGGGGCCCGGCCTCTCACACAGGACCGGGACCCAGCCTCTCACACAGGACCGGGACCCAGCCTCTCACACAGCACCGGGACCCAGCCTCTCACACAGGACCGGGACCCAGCCTCTCACACAGAACCGGGACCCAGCCTCTCACACAGGACCGTGACCCAGCCTCTCACACAGGACCGGGAACCAGCCTCTCACACAGGACCGGGACCCAGCCTCTCACACAGGACCGGGACCCAGCCTCTCACACAGGACCGGGGCCCAGCCTCTCACACAGGACCGGGACCCAGCCTCTCACACAGGACCGGGACCCAGCCTCTCACACAGGACCGGGACCCAGCCTCTCACACAGGACCGGGACCCAGCCTCTCACACAGGACCGGGACCCAGCCTCTCACACAGCACCGGGACCCAGCCTCTCACACAGGACCGGGACCCAGCCTCTCACACAGCACCAGGACCCAGCCTCTCACACAGGACCGGGACCCAGCCTCTCACACAGGACCGGGACCTAGCCTCTCACACAGCACCAGGACCCAGCCTCTCACACAGGACCGGGGCCCAGCCTCTCACACAGGACCGGGGCCCAGCCTCTCACACAGGACCGGGACCCAGCCTCTCACACAGGACCGGGACCCAGCCTCTCACACAGTACCGGGACCCAGCCTCTCACACAGGACCGGGACCCAGCCTCTCACACAGCACCAGGACCCAGCCTCTCACACAGGACCGGGACCCAGCCTCTCACACAGAACCGGGACACAGCCTCTCACACAGGACCGGGACCCAGCCTCTCACACAGAACCAGGACCCAGCCTCTCACACAGGACCGGGACCCAGCCTCTCACACAGGACCGGGACCCAGCCTCTCACACAGGACCGGGACCCAGCCTCTCACACAGGACCGGGACCCAGCCTCTCACACAGCACCAGGACACAGCCTCTCACACAGGACCGGGACCCAGCCTCTCACACAGAACCGGGACCCAGCCTCTCACACAGGACCGGGGCCCAGCCTCTCACACAGGACCGGGACCCAGCCTCTCACACAGGACCGGGGCCCAGCCTCTCACACAGGACCGGGGCCCAGCCTCTCACACAGGACCGGGACCCAGCCTCTCACACAGGACCGGGGCCCAGCCTCTCACACAGGACCGGGGCCCAGCCTCTCACACAGGACCGGGACCCAGCCTCTCACACAGGACCGGGACCCAGCCTCTCACACAGGACCGGGACCCAGCCTCTCACACAGGACCGGGACCCAGCCTCTCACACAGGACCGGGACCCAGCCTCTCACACAGGACCGGGACCCAGCCTCTCACACAGCACCGGGACCCAACCTCTCATACAGGACCGGGGCCCAGCCTCTCACACAGGACCGGGACCCAGCCTCTCACACAGGACCGGGGCCCAGCCTCTCACACAGGACCGGGGCCCAGCCTCTCACACAGGACCGGGACCCAGCCTCTCACACAGGACCGGGACCCAGCCTCTCACACATGACCGGGGCCCAGCCTCTCACACAGCACCGGGACCCAGCCTCTCACACAGGACCGGGACCCAGCCTCTCGCACAGGACCGGGACCCAGCCTCTCGCACAGGACCGGGACCCAGCCTCTCGCACAGGACCGGGACCCAGCCTCTCCCACAGGACCGGGACCCAGCCTCTCACACAGGACCGGGACCCAGCCTCTCCCACAGGACCGGGGCCCAGCCTCTCACACAGGACCGGGGCCCAGCCTCTCCCACAGGACCGGGGCCCAGCCTCTCACACAGCACCGGGGCCCAGCCTCTCACACAGGACCGGGGCCCAGCCTCTCCCACAGGACCGGGGCCCAGCCTCTCACACAGGACCGGGGCCCAGCCTCTCCCACAGGACCGGGGCCCAGCCTCTCACACAGGACCGGGGCCCAGCCTCTCACACAGGACCGGGACCCAGCCTCTCACACAGGACCGGGACCCAGCCTCTCACACAGCACCGGGACCCAGCCTCTCACACAGGACCGGGACCCAGCCTCTCACACAGCACCGGGACCCAGCCTCTCACACAGGACCGGGACCCAGCCTCTCACACAGGACCGGGGCCCAGCCTCTCACACAGGACGGGGGCCCAGCCTCTCACACAGGACCGGGACCCAGCCTCTCACACAGGACCAGGGCCCAGCCTCTCACACAGGACCTGGACCCAGCCTCTCACACAGGACCAAGACCCAGCCTCTCACACAGCACCGGGACCCAGCCTCTCACACAGGACCGGGACCCAGCCTCTCACACAGGACCGGGACCCAGCCTCTCACACAGGACCGGGACCCAGCCTCTCACACAGGACCGGGACCCAGCCTCTCACACAGGACCGGGACCCAGCCTCTCACACAGAACCAGGACCCAGCCTCTCACACAGGACCGGGACCCAGCCTCTCACACAGGACCGGGACCCAGCCTCTCACACAGGACCGGGACCCAGCCTCTCACACAGGACCGGGACCCAGCCTCTCACACAGCACCGGGACCCAGCCTCTCACACAGGACCGGGACCCAGCCTCTCACACAGGACCGGGACCCAGCCTCTCACACAGAACCGGGACCCAGCCTCTCACACAGGACCGGGACCCAGCCTCTCACACAGAACCGGGACCCAGCCTCTCACACAGGACCGGGACCCAGCCTCTCACACAGGACCGGGACCCAGCCTCTCACACAGAACCGGGGCCCAGCCTCTCACACAGGACCGGGACCCAGCCTCTCACACAGGACCGGGACCCAGCCTCTCACACAGGACCGGGGCCCAGCCTCTCACACAGGACCGGGACCCAGCCTCTCACACAGCACCGGGACCCAGCCTCTCACACAGGACCGGGACCCAGCCTCTCACACAGGACCGGGACCCAGCCTCTCACACAGGACCGGGGCCCGGCCTCTCACACAGGACCGGGACCCAGCCTCTCACACAGGACCGGGACCCAGCCTCTCACACAGCACCGGGACCCAGCCTCTCACACAGGACCGGGACCCAGCCTCTCACACAGAACCGGGACCCAGCCTCTCACACAGGACCGTGACCCAGCCTCTCACACAGGACCGGGACCCAGCCTCTCACATAGGACCGGGACCCAGCCTCTCACACAGGACCGGGACCCAGCCTCTCACACAGGACCGGGGCCCAGCCTCTCACACAGGACCGGGACCCAGCCTCTCACACAGGACCGGGACCCAGCCTCTCACACAGGACCGGGACCCAGCCTCTCACACAGGACCGAGACCCAGCCTCTCACACAGGACCGGGACCCAGCCTCTCACACAGCACCGGGACCCAGCCTCTCACACAGGACCGGGACCCAGCCTCTCACACAGCACCAGGACCCAGCCTCTCACACAGGACCGGGACCCAGCCTCTCACACAGGACCGGGACCTAGCCTCTCACACAGCACCAGGACCCAGCCTCTCACACAGGACCGGGGCCCAGCCTCTCACACAGGACCGGGGCCCAGCCTCTCACACAGGACCGGGACCCAGCCTCTCACACAGGACCGGGACCCAGCCTCTCACACAGTACCGGGACCCAGCCTCTCACACAGGACCGGGACCCAGCCTCTCACACAGCACCAGGACCCAGCCTCTCACACAGGACCGGGACCCAGCCTCTCACACAGAACCGGGACACAGCCTCTCACACAGGACCGGGACCCAGCCTCTCACACAGAACCAGGACCCAGCCTCTCACACAGGACCGGGACCCAGCCTCTCACACAGGACCGGGACCCAGCCTCTCACACAGGACCGGGACCCAGCCTCTCACACAGGACCGGGACCCAGCCTCTCACACAGCACCGGGACCCAGCCTCTCACACAGCACCGGGACCCAGCCTCTCACACAGGACCGGGACCCAGCCTCTCACACAGAACCGGGACCCAGCCTCTCACACAGGACCGGGACCCAGCCTCTCACACAGAACCGGGACCCAGCCTCTCACACATGACCGGGACCCAGCCTCTCACACAGGACCGGGACCCAGCCTCTCACACAGGACCGGGACCCAGCCTCTCACACAGGACCGGGACCCAGCCTCTCACACAGGACCGGGGCCCAGCCTCTCACACAGGACCGGGACCCAGCCTCTCACACAGGACCGGGACCCAGCCTCTCACACAGGACCGGGACCCAGCCTCTCACACAGGACCGGGACCCAGCCTCTCACACAGGACCGGGGCCCAGCCTCTCACACAGGACCGGGACCCAGCCTCTCACACAGCACCGGGACCCAGCCTCTCATACAGGACCGGGGCCCAGCCTCTCACACAGGACCGGGACCCAGCCTCTCACACAGGACCGGAGCCCAGCCTCTCACACAGGACCGTGGCCCAGCCTCTCACACAGGACCGGGACCCAGCCTCTCACACAGGACCGGGACCCAGCCTCTCACACAGGACCGGGACCCAGCCTCTCACAAAGGACCGGGACCCAGCCTCTCACACAGGACCGGGACCCAGCCTGTGCATTATCCGCCTCTCACACAGGACCGGGACCCAGCCTCTCACACAGGACCGGGACCCAGCCTCTCACACAGGACCGGGACCCAGCCTCTCACACAGGACCGGGACCCAGCCTCTCACACAGGACCGGGACCCAGCCTCTCACACAGGACCGGGACCCAGCCTCTCACAAAGGACCGGGACCCAGCCTCTCACACAGGACCGGGACCCAGCCTCTCACACAGGACCGGGACCCAGCCTCTCACACAGGACCGGGACCCAGCCTCTCACACAGGACCGGGACCCAGCCTCTCACACAGGACCGGGGCCCAGCCTCTCACACAGGACCGGGACCCAGCCTCTCACACAGGACCGGGACCCAGCCTCTCACACAGGACCGGGACCCAGCCTCTCACACAGGACCGGGACCCAGCCTCTCACACAGGACCGGGACCCAGCCTCTCACACAGGACCGGGGCCCAGCCTCTCACACAGGACCGGGGCCCAGCCTCTCACACAGGACCGGGGCCCAGCCTCTCACACAGGACCGGGACCCAGCCTCTCACACAGCACCAGGACCCAGCCTCTCACACAGGACCGGGACCCAGCCTCTCACACAGGACCGGGACCCAGCCTCTCACACAGCACCAGGACCCAGCCTCTTACACAGGACCGGGGCCCAGCCTCTCACACAGCACCGGGACCCAGCCTCTCACACAGGACCGGGACCCAGCCTCTCACACAGGACCGGGACCCAGCCTCTCACACAGGACCGGGGCCCAGCCTCTCACACAGGACCGGGACCCAGCCTCTCACACAGCACCGGGACCCAGCCTCTCATACAGGACCGGGGCCCAGCCTCTCACACAGGACCGGGACCCAGCCTCTCACACAGGACCGGGGCCCAGCCTCTCACACAGGACCGGGGCCCAGCCTCTCACACAGGACCGGGGCCCAGCCTCTCACACAGGACCGGGACCCAGCCTCTCACACAGGACCGGGGCCCAGCCTCTCACACAGGACCGGGGCCCAGCCTCTCACACAGGACCGGGGCCCAGCCTCTCACACAGGACCGGGACCCAGCCTCTCACACAGGACCGGGACCCAGCTTCCCACACAGGACCGGGACCCAGCCTCTCACACAGGACCGGGACCCAGCCTCTCACACAGCACCGGAACCCAGCTTCTCACACAGGACCGGGACCCAGCCTCTCACACAGGACCGGGGCCCAGCCTCTCACACAGGACCGGGACCCAGCCTCTCACACAGGACCGGGACCCAGCCTCTCACACAGCACCGGGACCCAGCCTCTCACACAGGACCGGGACCCAGCCTCTCACACAGCACCGGAACCCAGCTTCTCACACAGGACCGGGACCCAGCCTCTCACACAGGACCGGGACACAGCCTCTCACACAGCACCGGGACCCAGCCTCTCACACAGGACCGGGACCCAGCCTCTCACACAGGACCGGGACCTCCTGCATAGCTACTGAGGCTGGTTTTGGTATTTACCAGAGCGTAATCACCTGCCCATTGATGTTTGAAGAGACTTTATATTCTTGTTAGGATTGGGTTCCAGTCCCCCCACACTCCTTCCATGTGTAGGGGGGACACCGTTATCACCTGCATACCTGCTAGAGTAGGAGCTGTACAGTATATTCAGAAATACAAGAACACGTCTACTGGGATATGTACTTACGCGAGGGATATGTACTTACGCGAGGGATATGTACTTACGCTGGGGATATGTACTTACGTGAGGGATATGTACTTACGCTGGGGATATGTACTTACGAGAGGGATATGTACTTACGCTAGGGATATGTACTTACGCTAGGGATATGTACTTACGTGAGGGATATGTACTTACGCTGGGGATATGTACTTACGAGAGGGATATGTACTTACGCTAGGGATATGTACTTACGCTAGGGATATGTACTTACGTGAGGGATATGTACTTACGCGAGGGATATGTACTTACGCTAGGGATATGTACTTACGTGAGGGATATGTACTTACGCTGGGGATATGTACTTACGAGAGGGATATGTACTTACGCTAGGGATATGTACTTACGCTAGGGATATGTACTTACGCGAGGGATATGTACTTACGTGAGGGATATGTACTTACGTGAGGGATATGTACTTACGTGAGGGATATGTACTTATGCTAGGGATATGTACTTACGTGAGGGATATGTACTTACGCGAGGGATATGTACTTACGTGAGGGATATGTACTTATGCTAGGGATATGTACTTACGTGAGGGATATGTACTTACGCTAGGATATGTACTTACGCTAGGGATATGTACTTACGCGAGGGATATGTACTTACGCTGGGGATATGTACTTACGCGAGGGATATGTACTTACGCTAGGGATATGTACTTACGCTAGGGATATGTACTTACGCGAGGGATATGTACTTACGTGAGGGATATGTACTTACGTGAGGGATATGTACTTACGTGAGGGATATGTACTTATGCTAGGGATATGTACTTACGTGAGGGATATGTACTTACGCGAGGGATATGTACTTACGTGAGGGATATGTACTTACGTGAGGGATATGTACTTATGCTAGGGATATGTACTTACGTGAGGGATATGTACTTACGCTAGGATATGTACTTACGCTAGGGATATGTACTTACGCTGGGGATATGTACTTACGCTGGGGATATGTACTTATGCTAGGGATATGTACTTACGCTGGGATATGTACTTACGCTGGGGATATGTACTTACGCTGGGGATATGTACTTACGCTGGGGATATGTACTTACGCTGGGGATATGTACTTACGCTAGGGATATGTACTTACGCGAGGGATATGTACTTACGCTAGGGATATGTACTTACGCGAGGGATATGTACTTACGCGAGGGATATGTACTTACGCGAGGGATATGTACTTACGCTGGGGATATGTACTTATGCAAGGGATATGTACTTACGCGAGGGATATGTACTTACGCGAGGGATATGTACTTATGCGAGGGATAGCTAGGGATATGTACTTACGCGAGGGATATGTATTAATGCGAGGGATAGCGAGGGATATGTACTTACGCTGGGGATATGTACTTACGCTAGGGATATGTACTTACGCTAGGGATATGTACTTACGCTGGGATATGTACTTACGCTAGGGATATGTACTTATGCTAGGGATATGTACTTACGCGAGGGATATGTACTTATGCTGGGGATATGTACTTATGCTAGGGATATGTACTTACGTGAGGGATATGTACTTACGCGAGGGATATGTACTTATGCTAGGGATATGTACTTACGCTGGGGATATGTACTTACGCTGGGATATGTACTTACGCTGGGGATATGTACTTACGCGAGGGATATGTACTTAAGCTGGGGATATGTACTTACGCTGGGATATGTACTTACGCGAGGGATATGTACTTACGCGAGGGATATGTACTTACGCTAGGGATGTGTACTTACGCTAGGGATATGTACTTAAGCTGGGGATGTGTACTTACGCTAGGGATATGTACTTACGCTAGGGATATGTACTTACGCTGGGGATATGTACTTACGCGAGGGATATGTACTTACGCTGGGGATATGTACTTACGCTGGGGATATGTACTTACGCTAGGGATATGTACTTACGCGAGGTATATGTACTTACGCTGGGGATATGTACTTACGCGAGGGATATGTACTTACGCTGGGGATATGTACTTACGCTGGGGATATGTACTTACGCGAGGGATATGTACTTACGCTGGGATATGTACTTACGCTGGGATATGTACTTTCGCGAGGGATGTGTACTTACGCTGGGGATGTGTACTTACGCTAGGGATATGTACTTACGCGAGGGATATGTACTTACGCGAGGGATATGTACTTACGCTAGGGATATGTACTTACGCGAGGGATATGTACTTACGCTGGGGATATGTACTTACGCGAGGGATATGTACTTATGCTAGGGATATGTACTTACGCGAGGGATATGTACTTACGCTAGGGATATGTACTTACGCGAGGGATATGTACTTACGCTAGGGATATGTACTTATGCTAGGGATATGTACTTACGCGAGGGATATGTACTTACGCGAGGGATGTGTACTTACGCTGGGGATATGTACTTACACTGGGGATATGTACTTACGCTGGGGATATGTACTTACGCTGGGGATATGTACTTACGCTAGGGATATGTACTTACGCTGGGGATATATACTTACGCTAGGGATATGTACTTACGCTGGGGATATGTACTTACAGTACGCTGGAGAAATGTACTTACGCTAGGGGTGTGTACTTACGCTGGGGATATGTACTTACGCGAGGGATATGTACTTATGCTAGGGATAGCTAGGGATATGTACTTACGCTGGGATATGTACTTACGCGAGGGATATGTACTTACGCTGGGGATATGTACTTACGCTGGGGATATGTACTTACGCGAGGGATATGTACTTACGCTGGGGATATGTACTTACGCGAGGGATATGTACTTACGCTGGGGATATGTACTTACGCAAGGGATATGTACTTACGCTGGGGGTATGTACTTACGCGAGGGATATGTACTTACGCGAGGAATATGTACTTACGCTGGGGATATGTACTTACGCTAGGGATATGTACTTACGCGAGGGATATGTACTTACACGTGGGATATGTACTTACGCTAGGGGTGTGTACTTAAGCTGGGGATATGTACTTACGCGAGGGATATGTACTTATGCTAGGGATAGCTAGGGATATGTACTTACGCGAGGGATATGTACTTACGCTGGGGATATGTACTTACGCTGGGGATATGTACTTACGCGAGGGATATGTACTTATGCTGGGGATATGTACTTACGCGAGGGATATGTACTTACGCTGGGGATATGTACTTACGCGAGGGATATGTACTTACGCTGGGGGTATGTACTTACGCGAGGGATATGTACTTACGCGAGGAATATGTACTTACGCGAGGGATGTGTACTTACGCGAGGGATATGTACTTACGCGAGGGATATGTACTTACGCGAGGGATATGTACTTACGCTGGGGATATGTACTTATGCGAGGGATATGTACTTACGCTAGGGATATGTACTTACGCGAGGGATATGTACTTACGCGAGGGATATGTACTTACGCTGGGGATATGTACTTACGCTAGGAATATGTACTTACGCTGGGGATATGTACTTACGCTAGGAATATGTACTTAAGCTGGGGATGTGTACTTACGCGAGGGATATGTACTTACGCTAGGGATATGTACTTACGCGAGGGATATGTACTTACGCTGGGATATGTACTTACGCGAGGGATATGTACTTACGCGAGGGATATGTACTTATGCTGTCGATATGTACTCACGCTGGGGATATGTACTTACGCTGGGGATATGTACTTACGCGAGGGATATGTACTTACGCTAGGGATATGTACTTACGCGAGGGATATGTACTTACGCTGGGGATATGTACTTACGCGAGGGATATGTACTTACGCGAGGGATATGTACTTACGCTGGGGATATGTACATACGCTGGGGATATGTACATACGCGAGGGATATGTACTTACGCTGGGGATATGTACTTACGCGAGGGATATGTACTTACGCTGGGGATATGTACTTACGCTGGGGATATGTACTTACGCTGGGGATATGTACTTACGCGAGGGATATGTACTTACGCGAGGGATATGTACTTACGCGAGGGATATGTACTTACGCTAGGGATATGTACTTACGCTGGGGATATGTACTTACGCTGGGGATATGTACTTACGCTGGGGATATGTACTTACGCTAGGGATATGTACTTACGCGAGGGATATGTACTTACGCGAGGGATATGTACTTACGCTAGGGATATGTACTTACGCGAGGGATATGTACTTACGCTAGGGATATGTACTTATGCGAGGGATAGCTAGGGATATGTACTTACGCGAGGGATATGTACTTATGCAAGGATAGCGAGGGATATGTACTTACGCTGGGGATATGTACTTACGCTAGGGATATGTACTTACGCTAGGGATATGTACTTACGCTGGGATATGTACTTACGCTAGGGATATGTACTTATGCTAGGGATATGTACTTACGCGAGGGATATGTACTTACGCTGGGGATATGTACTTATGCTAGGGATATGTACTTACGTGAGGGATATGTACTTACGCGAGGGATATGTACTTATGCTAGGGATATGTACTTACGCTGGGGATATGTACTTACGCTGGGATATGTACTTACGCTGGGGATATGTACTTACGCGAGGGATATGTACTTACGCTGGGGATATGTACTTACGCTGGGATATGTACTTACGCGAGGGATATGTACTTACGCGAGGGATATGTACTTACGCTAGGGATGTGTACTTACGCTAGGGATATGTACTTATGCTGGGGATGTGTACTTACGCTAGGGATATGTACTTATGCTAGGGATATGTACTTACGCTGGGGATATGTACTTACGCGAGGGATATGTACTTACGCTGGGGATATGTACTTACGCGAGGGATATGTACTTACGCTGGGGATATGTACTTACGCGAGGGATATGTACTTACGCTGGGGATATGTACTTACGCTGGGGATATGTACTTACGCTGGGGGTATGTACTTACGCGAGGGATATGTACTTACGCGAGGAATATGTACTTACGCGAGGGATGTGTACTTACGCGAGGGATATGTACTTACGCGAGGGATATGTACTTACGCGAGGGATATGTACTTACGCTGGGGATATGTACTTATGCGAGGGATATGTACTTACGCTAGGGATATGTACTTACGCGAGGGATATGTACTTACGCTAGGGATATGTACTTACGCTGGGGATATGTACTTACGCTAGGAATATGTACTTACGCTGGGGATATGTACTTACGCTAGGAATATGTACTTAAGCTGGGGATGTGTACTTACGCGAGGGATATGTACTTACGCTAGGGATATGTACTTACGCGAGGGATATGTACTTACGCTGGGATATGTACTTACGCGAGGGATATGTACTTACGCGAGGGATATGTACTTACGCGAGGGATATGTACTTATGCTGTCGATATGTACTCACGCTGGGGATATGTACTTACGCTGGGGATATGTACTTACGCGAGGGATATGTACTTACGCTAGGGATATGTACTTACGCGAGGGATATGTACTTACGCTGGGGATATGTACTTACGCGAGGGATATGTACTTACGCGAGGGATATGTACTTACGCTGGGTATATGTACTTACGCTGGGGATATGTACTTACGCGAGGGATATGTACTTACGCTGGGGATATG
Organism: Ascaphus truei; assembly: GCF_040206685.1. Classification (NCBI taxonomy): domain Eukaryota; kingdom Metazoa; phylum Chordata; class Amphibia; order Anura; family Ascaphidae; genus Ascaphus; species Ascaphus truei. Next base: position 45,337 of record NW_027454640.1, on the reverse strand, counting down.
TACTTACGCGAGGGATATGTACTTACGCGAGGGATATGTACTTACGCGAGGGATATGTACTTACGCGAGGGATATGTACTTACGCTAGGGATATGTACTTACGCGAGGGATATGTACTTACGCTGGGGATATGTACTTACGCGAGGGATATGTACTTACGCGAGGGATATGTACTTACGCTGGGTATATGTACTTACGCTGGGGATATGTACTTACGCGAGGGATATGTACTTACGCTGGGATATGTACTTACGCGAGGGATATGTACTTACGCGAGGGATATGTACTTACGCGAGGGATATGTACTTATGCTGTCGATATGTACTCACGCTGGGGATATGTACTTACGCTGGGGATATGTACTTACGCGAGGGATATGTACTTACGCTAGGGATATGTACTTACGCGAGGGATATGTACTTACGCTGGGGATATGTACTTACGCGAGGGATATGTACTTACGCTAGGGATATGTACTTACGCGAGGGATATGTACTTACGCTGGGGATATGTACTTACGCGAGGGATATGTACTTACGCTGGGGATATGTACTTACGCGAGGGATATGTACTTACGCGAGGGATATGTACTTACGCGAGGGATATGTACTTACGCGAGGGATATGTACTTACGCTAGGGATATGTACTTACGCGAGGGATATGTACTTACGCTGGGGATATGTACTTACGCGAGGGATATGTACTTACGCGAGGGATATGTACTTACGCGAGGGATATGTACTTACGCTAGGGATATGTACTTACGCGAGGGATATGTACTTACGCTAGGGATATGTACTTACGCTAGGGATATGTACTTACGCGAGGGATATGTACTTACGCGAGGGATGTGTACTTACGCGGGGATATGTACTTACGCTGGGGATATGTACTTACGCTGGGGATATGTACTTACGCTGGGGATATGTACTTACGCTAGGGGTGTGTACTTACTCTGGGGATATGTACTTACGCGAGGGATATGTACTTACGCTGGGGATATGTACTTACGCTAGGGATATGTACTTACGCTGGGGATATGTACTTACGCTGGGGATATGTACTTACGCTAGGGGTGTGTACTTACGCTGGGGATATGTACTTACGCGAGGGATATGTACTTATGCTAGGGATAGCTAGGGATATGTACTTACGCTGGGATATGTACTTACGCGAGGGATATGTACTTACGCTGGGGATATGTACTTACGCGAGGGATATGTACTTAAGCGAGGGATATGTACTTACGCTGGGGATATGTACTTACGCGAGGGATATGTACTTTCGCTGGGGGTATGTACTTACGCGAGGGATATGTACTTACGCGAGGAATATGTACTTACGCGAGGGATGTGTACTTACGCGAGGGATATGTACTTACGCTGGGGATATGTACTTACGCGAGGGATATGTACTTACGCTGGGGATATGTACTTACGCGAGGGATATGTACTTACGCGAGGGATATGTACTTACGTGAGGGATATGTACTTACGCTGGGGATATGTACTTACGCGAGGGATATGTACTTACGCGAGGGATATGTACTTACGCGAGGGATATGTACTTACGCTGGGGATATGTACTTACGCGAGGGATATGTACTTACGCGAGGGATATGTACTTACGCGAGGGATATGTACTTACGCTGGGGATATGTACTTACGCTAGGAATATGTACTTACGCTGGGGATATGTACTTACGCTAGGAATATGTACTTACGCTGGGGATGTGTACTTACGCTAGGGATATGTACTTACGCGAGGGATATGTACTTACGCTGGGGATATGTACTTACGCGAGGGATATGTACTTACGCGAGGAATATGTACTTACGCTGGGGATATGTACTTACGCTGGGGATATGTACTTACGCGAGGGATATGTACTTACGCGAGGGATATGTACTTACGCGAGGGATATGTACTTATGCGAGGGATATGTACTTACGCGAGGGATATGTACTTATGCGAGGGATATGTACTTACGCGAGGTATATGTACTTATGCTGTCGATATGTACTTACGCTGGGGATATGTACTTACGCTGGGGATATGTACTTACGCGAGGGATATGTACTTACGCGAGGGATATGTACTTACGCTAGGGATATGTACTTACGCGAGGGATATGTACTTACGCTGGGATATGTACTTACGCTGGGATATGTACTTACGCGAGGGATATGTACTTATGCTGGGGATATGTACTTACGCTGGGGATATGTACTTACGCGAGGGATATGTACGTACGCTGGGGATATGTACTTACGCTAGGGATATGTACTTACGCGAGGGATATGTACTTACGCTGGGGATATGTACTTACACTAGGGATATGTTCTTACGCGAGGGATATGTACTTACGCTGGGGATATGTACTTACGCGAGGGATATGTACTTACGCTGGGGATATGTACTTACGCGAGGGATATGTACTTACGCTAGGGATATGTACTTACGCGAGGGATATGTACTTACGCGAGGAATATGTACTTACGCTAGTGATATGTACTTACGCGAGGGATATGTACTTACGCTGGGGATATGTACTTACGCGAGGGATATGTACTTACGCTGGGGATATGTACTTACGCTGGGGATATGTACTTACGCGAGGGATATGTACTTACGCGAGGGATATGTACTTACGCTAGGGATATGTACTTACGCGAGGGATATGTACTTATGCTAGGGATATGTACTTACGCTGGGGATATGTACTTACGCTAGGGATATGTACTTACGCTAGGGATATGTACTTACGCTGGGGATATGTACTTACGCTGGGGATATGTACTTACGCGAGGGATATGTACTTACGCGAGGGATATGTACTTACGCTGGGGATATGTACTAACGCGAGGGATATGTACTTACGCTAGAGATATGTACTTACGCGAGGGATATGTACTTACGCGAGGGATATGTACTTACGCTAGGGATATGTACTTACGCTAGGGATATGTACTTACGCGAGGAATATGTACTTACGCTAGGGATATGTACTTACGCGAGGGATATGTACTTACGCGAGGGATATGTACTTACGCGAGGGATATGTACTTACGCGAGGGATATGTACTTACGCTGGGGATATGTACTTACGCTGGGGATATGTACTTACGCTGGGGATATACTTACGCGAGGGATATGTACTTACGCGAGGGATATGTACTTACGCGAGGGATATGTACTTACGCGAGGGATATGTACTTACGCTAGGGATATGTACTTACGCGAGGGATATGTACTTACGCGAGGGATATGTACTTACGCTAGGGATATGTACTTACGCGAGGGATATGTACTTACGCGAGGGATATGTACTTACGCGAGGGATATGTACTTACGCTAGGGATATGTACTTACGCGAGGGATATGTACTTATGCTGGGGATATGTACTTACGCGAGGGATATGTACTTACGCTGGGGATATGTACTTACGCGAGGGATATGTACTTACGCTGGGGATATGTACTTACGCTAGGGATATGTACTTACGCTGGGGATATGTACTTACGCTGGGGATATGTACTTACGCAAGGGATATGTACTTATGCGAGGGATATTGTAAGGAATCTGGTGTCTAAGCGCCGTCAGCGCGACCATTACTCACCTCCCGTCGGTACTCAGGCGTCCAAGCGTCTGCAGCGCAATTCCCACATACCTCCGTTGTCTGCCACTGGCACTCTGGCTCCTCGCTATCACAGGATTGCACCAACCGAAGAGGTGCCTGTTGAACCGCAGTCTCTGCGTGTGTCCCCAGCTCCGCGCTCTATGCGCACACGTGCGTCTGTCTCTGATCCCATGCGCATATGTGCGTCAGTCACCGAATCCACGCGCACACGCACGCCAGCTCCAGACGTTATGTGCATGCATTCCCAGCTTACAGAGCACACGCCTAACAGAGCACTTTTAACTGCTCCTGCAGTGAGGCGTCGCCCCCAAGCATCACACAGTCCCATGCAAATCAATAACTACACTCAGCTGGGCTGTAACACCTCCCTCCTATCAGGGAAGACTCTTTGCAGTCCTCCAGACCTGCCCCCTCTTCCCATTGGCCTACCCAGCTTTATTATGCCTGTGCTTCCCATCACTCGTCGCTCGACATAGTTCTGTATGGAAGCATTGGTATACTCTCTCAGTGACTCCTCAGGTATTGACGCGGATTGGACGACTACCCCCTCTGGCTCTCGACTTCGGCTCTACCTGGACTTCGTGACTTCTGGCATCCCTGTAACACGGCTTGTACCTTCGACCATCCGCAACTCTCCAATCCCTGATCTTGGCAACGGCAAATACTACTCCTCCTCTACTACCGGTACCGGCAAGTATTGTCTCCCTTACTATACCTGGCCTGGCAACACTAACACCACACTCCGGACGCGCTCCCTTTTCTGCGGGAGCGTGTATCCCTACGTCCCACCTCAGCACAGGGGACGGGTCTGGTCTGCGGGCAGCACCGGCGTAACATTATGTCGAGCCCACAAGACGCAGACCAGACTGAATTAGATATGTGGATTCCTAACCCCAAACCTTACGCAGGTGAATCTCAAGATTTTCGGGGCTTCATTAATCAATGTGAGGTACAATTTGAAATGGGCCCCCACCAGTTTTCTACTGGCCGAAAGAAGGTGGCCTACGTTTATAATCTGTTGACGGGTAGCGCACTGGCTTGGGCCTCCCCCATCTGGGAGCGGCGAGATGACCTTACCCAGAATTACTCAGCCTTCAAGACGGAATTCAGGCAAGTGTTTGATTCCCCCCGCACGTCGGGAGGTGGCGTATTCTTCTCTTTTACAGATTACTCAAGGGCGAAGACTGGTGACTGAATACGCCATAGAGTTCCGGACCCTTGCAGCAGAGACCAACTGGGAACAGGAGGCCTACGTCGCCGTATTCTGGCAAGGACTGTCAGACAGCATCAAGGATGTACTTGCTCTCCAACCCAGGCCAGGTCTTTTGAAGGATCTCATCACTCTGGCGATTAGAGTGGACCAACGTATTCAGGTACGCCGCACGGAGCGCCAGCGCACTCGCTCGGTAACCCCTTCATCTCTCTCTCTCAGCACTACTACAGTCCCCAGGTCCACTTCACCGCTCCGTCCTTCCTTGGACTCGTCCGAACCGATGCAGTTGGGGGTTCAACGGGTTCGCACACCAATACGGCAATTCCGCCGCGCCGGGGAATTGTGCTATTATTGCGGACCTGCAAAAACATCTGACCCAAGAATGTCCTCCATCTCTGGAAAACGGGAACACCCAGTGAGTATGAAGGGGCTCTTCGTGGGTGTTATGTCTCCTCGTCCCCTTCCCCAAAAAGGATTCCCTAAGAAACTCACTATACCCGTGTGCCTCTCAGGCCGTAAGTTTCGCGTCTCCACAGTAGCCTTCATAGACTCCGGAGCCGGAGGCAATTTCGTGGATCAAGAATTCGCCAAACACTATCAGATACCGTTCGTGGTGAAAAAGATCCCCATCGCCTTGGTCGGAATTGATGGGCATCCACTCACGCCTGCATTTATCTCATTAGAGACGGTTCCGGGTTTACTTTCCTCTGATAATCATAAGGAAACCCTGACCCTCGACGTAATTCAGGCTCCGGGAACACCCATAACCCTAGGTTTGCCATGGTTACAACTACACAACCCACGGATCGATTGGACATCCACCAACCCCATCATTTGGGAACCAAGGTCAGGCGAACCACAGCGACTCCTAGCGAATACCACCGTTCCTGAGACGAACCTCCCTACGGTTTACCACCAGTTTCTGGACGTATTTAATAAGGTACAATCTGACCTTCTACCCCCACACAGGTCATATGACTGTCCTATTGACCTGATTCCTGGTTACACATTACCTAAGTCCAAGACTTATCCTCTGTCTCTCCCCGAAACTAAGGCTATGGACGAGTACATCCAGGAGAACCTGAAGAAAGGTTTTATTCGTCCATCTACTTCACCAGCTGGAGCAGGGTTCTTCTTCGTAAAGAAGAAGGATGGAACTTTAAGACCTTGTATTGATTATCGAGGGCTTAACCGCATCACCGTAAAGAATCGCTACCCACTCCCTCTTATCACTGAACTTTTTGATAGGTTGCAAGGTGCCAAAGTCTTCTCCAAGCTGGACCTCAGGGGAGCTTATAATCTTGTACGCATACGTCAAGGAGATGAATGGAAAACGGCCTTCAACACGCGTAGTGGCCACTACGAATACCTTGTGATGCCTTTCGGATTGTGTAATGCTCCGGCCGTTTTTCAAGATTTCATTAACGATGTCTTCCGTAAAGTACTCAACGACTTTGTCATAGTCTATGTGGATGATATCCTGATTTTTTCAAAGAATTTACAGGACCACATCTTTCATACATCTTACGTACTCTCTCGCCTTCGTGAACATCGCTTATATGCCAAGATGGAGAAATGTACCTTCCATCAGACTTCGACCCAGTTTCTAGGCTACATTATTTCCAGCGATGGTTTCATGATGGATCCGGACAAATTAAAAGCTGTTACTAACTGGCCTAGACCCGACTCTCTTAAATCCGTCCAGCGCTTCCTGGGATTTGCGAACTACTACCGCAAGTTTATCCGAGATTTCTCCAGAATTGTTGCACCTATCACAGCCCTTACGAAGAAGGGGGCCGATCCGTCGGTTTGGTCACCAGAGGCCAATACCACCTTCAACACACTTAAGGAGGCTTTTGTATCCGCACCGGTTCTCCATCACCCCAACACTGATCTCCCTTTCGTGTTGGAGGTGGACGCTTCTGATTCTGGCGCCGGTTCCATTCTATCCCAGAGACCTTCACCCCAAGAAAAATTGCATCCCTGCGCATTCTTTTAGAAGAAATTTACCTCAGCAGAGAGGAACTACGACGTGGGGAACAGAGAGTTACTGGCCGTTAAAATGGCACTTCAAGAATGGAGGCATCTCCTGGAAGGGTCGAGAGACCATCCTCACAGACCATAAGAATTTATTATATATAGAGAACGCTCGCCGTCTGGGTCCACGGCAAGCCCGCTGGTCTTTGTTCTTTTCCAGATTTAATTTCCAACTGTCATATATTCCTGGGACTAAAAATGTCAAAGCCGATGCTCTCTCAAGACAACATTCTTCCGAAGAGAGACCAGAAGATTCCATGGAGACCATTTTACCTCACGAGAAGATTTTCGCCGCATCTTCCTTCAGAAGCTTTGACAAGATCGTCAAGTCTCAAAGGTCCATTCCAAAGAACCTGAAGGTCCCCAAGGGCAAGCTCTTCGTGAAACCTAATTTCATACCCGAGGTTCTGGATTGGGGACATGCCTCGAGAGCAGCTGGTCATCCTGGCTACAAAAAGACTTTGGACCTTTATACGTCGCAACTTTTGGTGGCCCAAAATGTCCAAAGACATTTTCGAATATACGCACGCTTGTCCGGTCTGTGCGCAAAACAAGACAATTCATCAAAGGCCTCACGGTCTTCTCCTTCCTCTGCTCATCCCAGAACGTCCATGGTCACATATATCAATGGATTTTATTGTGGAGTTGCCAAGGTCCAAAGGGATGAATACGATTTTAGTGGTGGTGGATCGTTTTTCTAAGATGGCTCACTTTATCCCTCTCAAAGGACTTCCCACCTCACCCGCCCTTGCTGATATCTTCACTGATCACATCTTTCGCATTCATGGTATTCCTTCGTCCATCGTGTCTGACAGAGGGTCACAGTTCGTATCCAGATTTTGGAGAACTTTTACCAAAAGACTAGGGATCTCTTCTTCTTTTTCCTCAGCTTACCATCCTCAGTCCAATGGTCAAACAGAAAGGGTCAATCAGTCCCTGGAAAAATACCTGAGGTGTTTCATTTCCAATTCTCAGGATGATTGGGCACAACTTTTGCCATGGGCCGAATATGCTTTTAACTCCGCTACCAACGAGTCCACCCGAGAGTCGCCATTTTTCATCAATTACGGTTTTCATCCCCCATGTCTTCCCGTCTCCAACATTCCTTCCGGAGTCCCGGCTGTAGATGACCGTGTCACTTCTCTGCAATCAGCATGGTCCAAGATTCAGTCTGCTCTTCTTACCGCCTCTCAACGGGCCAAACATCAGGCAGATCGCCACCGCCGTCCGGCACCCAGATACAAGCCAGGGGATATGGTATGGCTGTCCTCAAGAAACATTTATTTGAAGGTACCTTCCCCAAAATTGGCGCCGAGGTTCCTGGGCCCTTTTCCGATAACTGAACAGATTAATCCGGTAGCATTCCGGCTTCAACTTCCCGACAGCAGGAAGATACCAAACGTGTTTCACACATCTCTACTCAAGCCATTCGTATCCAGTCATTTCTTCCCCAACCATAACCGTAGGCCTGATCCGGTTATTACCCAGAATAGGGAAGAATATGAGGTCCAGTCCCTGCTCGATTCTCGCATATCAAGGGGTCAACTGCAGTTCCTCGTGCACTGGAAGGGTTTTGGCCCAGAAGAAAGGTCTTGGGTTCCACTTAGTGATATCCACGCTCCGGTTCTTCTGAAGACTTTCAGGAAAAAGTTTCCAAACAAACCATTTAAGGACCGTCCATAGGCCATTCCTGAAGAGGGGGGTACTGTAAAGAATCTGGTGTCTAAGCGCCGTCAGCGCGACCATTACTCACCTCCCGTCGGTACTCAGGCGTCCAAGCATCTGCAGCGCAATTCCCACATACCTCCGTTGTCTGCCACTGGCACTCTGGCTCCTCGCCATCACAGGATTGCACCAACCGAAGAGGTGCCTGTTGAACCGCAGCCTCTGCGTGTGTCCCCAGCTCCGCGCTCTATGCGCACACGTGCGTCTGTCTCTGACCCCATGCGCATATGTGCGTCAGTCACCGAATCCACGCGCACACGCACGCCAGCTCCAGACGTTATGTGCATGCATTCCCAGCTTACAGAGCACACGCCTAACAGAGCACTTTTAACTGCTCCTGCAGTGAGGCGTCGCCCCCAAGCATCACACAGTCCCATGCAAATCAATAACTACACTCAGCTGGGCTGTAACACCTCCCTCCTATCAGGGAGGACTCCTTGCAGTCCTCCAGGCCTGCCCCCTCTTCCCATTGGCCTGCCCAGCTTTATTATGCCTGTGCTTCCCATCACTCGTCGCTCGACATAGTTCTGTATGGAAGCATTGGTATACTCTCTCAGTGACTCCTCAGGTATTGACGCGGATTGGACGACTACCTCCTCTGGCTCTCGACTTAGGCTCTACTTGGACTTCGTGACTTCTGGCATCTCTGTAACACGGCTTATACCTTCGATCATCCGCAACTCTCCTATCCCTGATCTTGGCAATGGCAAATACTACTCCTTCTCTACTACCGGTACCGGCAAGTATTGTCTTCATTACTATACCTGGCCTGGCAACACTAACACCACACTCCGGACACGCTCCCTTTGCTGCGGGTGCGTGTATCCCTACGTCCCACCTCAGCACAGGGGACGGGTCTGGTCTGCGGGCAGCACCGGCGTAACAGATATGTACTTATGCTGGGGATATGTACTTACGCGAGGGATATGTACTTACGCGAGGGATATGTACTTACGCTAGGGATATGTACTTACGCGAGGGATATGTACTTACGCGAGAGATATGTACTTACGCTAGGGATATGTACTTACGCGAGGGATATGTACTTACGCGAGGGATATGTACTTACGCGAGGAATATGTACTTACGCGAGGGATATGTACTTACGCGGGGGATATGTACTTACGCGGGGGATATGTACTTACGCTGGGATATGTACTTACGCGAGGGATGTGTACTTACGCGAGGGATGTGTACTTACGCGAGGGATGTGCACTTACGCGAGGGATATGTACTTACGCTAGGGATATGTACTTACGCGAGGGATATGTACTTACGCTAGGGATATGTACTTACGCTGGGGATATGTACTTACGCGAGGGATATGTACTTACGCTGGGGATATGTACTTACGCTGGGGATGTGTACTTACGCGAGGGATATGTACTTACGCTAGGGATATGTACTTACGCGAGGGATGTGTACTTACGCGAGGGATATGTACTTATGCTGGGGATATGTACTTACGCTGGGGATATGTACTTACGCTGGGGATGTATACTTACGCGAGGGATGTGTACTTACGCTAGGGATATGTACTTACGCGAGGGATATGTACTTACGCGAGGGATGTGTACTTACGCTAGGGATATGTACTTACGCTAGGGATATGTACTTACGCTGGGGATATGTACTTACGCTAGGGATGTGTACTTACGCGAGGGATATGTACTTACGCTGGGGATATGTACTTACGCTGGGGATATGTACTTACGCTGGGGATATGTACTTACGCTAGGGATATGTACTTACGTGAGGGATATGTACTTACGCTGGGGATATGTACTTACGCTAGGGATATGTACTTACACGAGGGATATGTACTTACGCGAGGGATATGTACTTACGCGAGGGATATGTACTTACGCGAGGGATATGTACTTACGCGAGGGATATGTACTTACGTGAGGGATATGTACTTACGCGAGGGATGTGTACTTACGCTAGGGATGTGTACTTATGCTAGGGATGTGTACTTATGCTAGGGATATGTACTTACGCTAGGGATATGTACTTACGCGAGGGATATGTACTTACGCGAGGGATATGTACTTACGCTAGGGATATGTACTTACGCTGGGGATATGTACTTACGCTGGGGATATGTACTTACGCTGGGGGTATGTACTTACGCGAGGGATATGTACTTACGCGAGGGATATGTACTTACGCTGGGGATATGTACTTACGTGAGGGATATGTACTTACGTGAGGGATATGTACTTATGCTGGGGATATGTACTTACGCTGGGGATATGTACTTACGCTAGGGATATGTACTTACGCTAGGGATATGTACTTACGCGAGGGATATGTACTTACGCGAGGGATATGTACTTACGCGAGGGATATGTACTTACGTGAGGGATATGTACGTACGCGAGGGATATGTACTTACGCTAGGGATGTGTACTTATGCTGGGGATGTGTACTTATGCTAGGGATATGTACTTACGCTAGGGATATGTACTTACGCGAGGGATATGTACTTACGCGAGGGATATGTACTTACGCTAGGGATATGTACTTACGCTGGGGATATGTACTTACGCTGGGGATATGTACTTACGCTGGGGGTATGTACTTACGCGAGGGATGTGTACTTATGCTAGGGATATGTACTTATGCTAGGGATATGTACTTACGCGAGGGATATGTACTTATGCTAGGGATATGTACTTATGCGAGGGATATGTACTTACGCTGGGGATATGTACTTACGCGAGGGATATGTACTTACGCTGGGGATATGTACTTACGCGAGGGATATGTACTTACGCTGGGGATATGTACTTACGCTGGGGATATGTACTTACGCGAGGGATATGTACTTACGCTGGGGATATGTACTTACGCTGGGGATATGTACTTACGCGAGGGATATGTACTTACGCTGGGGATATGTACTTACGCTGGGGGTATTTACTTATGCTAGGGATATGTACTTATGCAAGGGATATGTACTTACGCTGGGGGTATGTACTTATGCTAGGGATATGTACTTACGCTGGGGATTCCAGAACAAACTAACTCTCCCTCACTGCTCTACACTACATAGAACCCGCTCCTTCCCCAGGGAGGGGCTAGTAAGCCAGCTTATTTCTGTCATAGGCCCCCCTTACTTCAGTGAGAGCCAACTATAAACTTTATTGTTCGTACCTGCTGAACAATGTAACAATGTAACATCGCACACTGAACATTAGAATGAATTCCCTTTAGGAATCACGCCCACAACCTATAGGGACTTACAGTGCCACTTAGGCAAGGAATAGTAGTCCAGAGAGACCTGGCTACACATATATACACTGAGTATAGGACAGTATATAGCTGCCATGTTCATGGATTGGTGGTACATATATACACTGAGAATAGGACAGTATATAGCTGCCATGTTCATGGATTGGTGGTACATATATACACTGAGTATAGGACAGTATATAGCTGCCATGTTCATGGATTGGTGGTACATATATACACTGAGTATAGGACAGTATATAGCTGCCATGTTCATGGATTGGTGGTACATATATACACTGAGAATAGGACAGTATATAGCTGCCATGTTCATGGATTGGTGGTACATATATACACTGAGTATAGGACAGTATGTAGCTGCCATGTTCATGGATTGGTGGTACATATATACACTGAGTATAGGACAGTATATAGCTGCCATGTTCATGGATTGGTGGTACATATATACACTGAGAATAGGACAGTATATAGCTGCCATGTTCATGGATTGGTGGTACATATATACACTGAGTATAGGACAGTATATAGCTGCCATGTTCATGGATTGGTGGTACATATATACACTGAGTATAGGACAGTATATAGCTGCCATGTTCATGGATTGGTGGTACATATATACACTGAGTATAGGACAGTATATAGCTGCCATGTTCATGGATTGGTGGTACATATATACACTGAGTATATTGCCTGGGAATAGCCCAAGCTAACTCTTTCTAAGTGTAGCCAGGTCCCCTCTTACCACGCGCTCGAGCTGTGTGAGGGGCGACCGGGTGGCCAGGGGCTCCAGAGTGAGTAGAGTGGAGGGCGTCGCCATTTCAGAGGTTATCGCGCATGCGCGAGATCCAGCACATGCGCAGAAAGGGAAGACTCACGGTAGCCAAAGGAAATCGGCTTAGTGGGGACTACAATTCCCAGGAGCCCCAGTGCTGCAGATCACATGACACGAACAGCCAATAAGGCCCCTAGGATCTCGGCGTGAAGCAGGAGATACATTTTGCGCTTGGGGACACGCAGGCAGTCGGGATCCGGACAGGGAGGGTGAAGGTAATGTCCAGGGAGCAGTGTTCCACTGGACTAGGCCAGATTCCCCCCCTAGGTCCAAGGTAGACCCCCGATTCACTGTAGAGGGTGTATGCTGCAGGAAAAGGCCTTGAGATAGGGACCTTCCCCAGTAGTGTTTCAGTGAGGGTCATCAGCAGCAGGACATTGCATCTGACGGTGACGTGTGGCCTGAGGCCTGTGAGCAGAATAAGGCCCAGTACCAGAGACTCTATTATAGGGGTACCCTCCAGCTGGAGGCCCCTCCAGAGACATCAGCCTAAGGATCATCACAGCAGGGGAACCGGGGGAGCGCGGTGCGGAATCACAGAGTTCTCTGCTTGGTAACCTGGTCTGGACGGAGACGAGGGAGGTATTACTCACATGCACGGAGACCAGGGAGGTATTACTCACGTGCACGGAGACCAGGGAGGTATTACTCACGTGCACGGAGACCAGGGAGGTATTACTCACGTGCACGGAGACCAGGGAGGTATTACTCACGTGCACGGAGACCAGGGAGGTATTAGTCACGTGCACGGAGACCAGGGAGGTATTACTCACGTGCACGGAGACCAGGGAGGTATTACTCACGTGCACGGAGACCAGGGAGGTATTACTCACGTGCACGGAGACCAGGGAGGTATTACTCACGTGCACGGAGACAAGGGAGGTATTACTCACGTGCACGGAGACCAGGGAGGTATTACTCACGTGCACGGAGACAAGGGAGGTATTACTCACGTGCACGGAGACCAGGGAGGTATTACTCACGTGCACGGAGACCAGGGAAGTATTACTCACGTGCACGGAGACCATGGAGGTATTACTCACGTGCACGGAGACCAGGGAGGTATTAGTCACGTGCACGGAGACCAGGGAGGTATTACTCACGTGCACGGAGACCAGGGAGGTATTACTCACGTGCACGGAGACCAGGGAGGTATTACTCACGTGCACGGAGACCAGGGAGGTATTACTCACGTGCACGGAGACCAGGGAGGTATTACTCACGTGCACGGAGACCAGGGAGGTATTACTCACATGCACGGAGACCAGGGAGGTATTACTCACGTGCACGGAGACCAGGGAGGTATTACTCACGTGCACGGAGACCAGGGAGGTATTACTCACGTGCACGGAGACCAGGGAGGTATTACTCACGTGCACGGAGACCAGGGAGATATTACTCACATGCACGGAGACCAGGGAGATATTACTCACGTGCACGGAGACCAGGGAGGTATTACTCACGTGCACGGAGACCAGGGAGGTATTACTCACGTGCACGGAGACCAGGGAGGTATTACTCACTTGCACGGAGACCAGGGAGGTATTACTCACGTGCACCAACGGGTCCCAACACATTAAGGGAAGCGCTGTCCCACACATGCTCTTTGGGGAGGGATTTGGTTGTGGACACTAGGGGTTAAGTGCCCAGGCACTCCAGGATTTTGGGGGTTCCCCCCGGGAGTGGTTATTGGTTGGGAAGGCCTTGCAGGGTCGTGTCATGTTGGATGATATATATATATTCATATCTGCTTAGTAAACACTGTTATACCTGTGTGTAATTATTGTGTATATTGGTTCCGGTGAGGGGCTCCTCCCACTACGCTGGGATCCTTCGCCGGTGGAGGCGCTGCACTGAAACGATATGTATACCCAGGCTCCCAGTGGCGGAGGCTCCGACCTTCTGGTACCCAAACAGGTGACAGCAGCACGGGTAGTCTCGTTACCCCGGGGGTACAAGGGCTACATAAGTTTATTATAGAGTTTATTATAGAGTTTATTATAGAGTTTATTATAGAGTTTATTATAGAGTTATTATAGCGTTTATTATAGAGTTATTATAGCATTTATTATAGCGTTTATTATAGAGTTATTATAGCATTTATTATAGCGTTTATTATAGCGTTTATTATAGCGTTTATTATAGCGTTCATTATAGCGTTCATTATAGCGTTCATTATAGCGTTCATTATAGCGTTCATTAAAGAGTTTATTATAGCGTTTATTATAGAGTTTTTTATAGCGTTTATTATAGCGTTTATTATAGCGTTTATTATAGAGTTATTATAGAGTTTATTATAGAGTTTATTATAGCGTTTATTATAGCGTTTATTATAGAGTTATTATAGAGTTATTATAGAGTTATTATAGAGTTTATTATAGAGTTTATTATAGAGTTTATTATAGAGTTTATTATAGCGTTTATTATAGTTTATTATAGCGTTTATTATAGAGTTTATTATAGCGTTTATTATAGTTTATTATAGCGTTTATTATAGAGTTTATTATAGAGTTTATTATAGTTTATTATAGCGTTTATTATAGAGTTTATTATAGCGTTTATTATAGTTTATTATAGCGTTTATTATAGAGTTTATTATAGAGTTTATTATAGTTTATTATAGCGTTTATTATAGAGTTTATTATAGAGTTTATTATAGAGTTTATTATAGAGTTTATTATAGCGTGGTGGATTCCTGTCTTATAATATCACGGATAATTCAGCTATCGAACAATTGATTTCCGAGGTCTTTGAGAGACTCTGGAATCAGCGCAGCGAGTCTCACCACGACAGCAATTTGCACGATAAGTTGTGGAAAGAAATTGCACAAATATTGTCCATTTCATGTAAGTTAATGTATTTAATCATTTTATAAAATGTGTATTTATTTGAAGAATGTTTGATCTATTGCATAAAATTGTCTATTTATGTCATTGTACATTGACTGATCCATCGCATGTACAGTAATTGTTGTAGGTGTTAATTGCATAATAGCAGAAAAAATGCAGAAAGCAGCGCACTGCCCAGAGGGGTCGGGAAACCGGTGGTGTAAAAAGGAAAAATGTATTGCCCAACCAGCATTACAAAAAGGAGGTGTGAACCCTCCTACGCGTTTCACACAAACGTGCTTTATCAAGGAGCTTTATCAAAGCACGTTTGTGTGAAATGCGTTGGAGGGTTGACACCTCCTTTTTGTAATGCAGGTTGGACAATACATTTTTCCTTTTTACACCCCCGGTTTCCCTACCTCTCTGGGCAGTGCGCTGCTTTGTGCATGTTTTGCGCTGCTTTCTGCATGTTTTGCGCTGCTTTGTGCACGTTTTGCGCTGTTTTGATCCATACCTGCAGCTGGACCCACCTTCAAAGAATTTCCTTTGGCTCTAGGAGTGGGAAAGATATAATGAAGACCTTTGAAGATTGATGACAAGATTTACTACAAATGTTGGCGAGTTCTTTGGACTTTTACTATATATATTGTCTCCAATGAGGTGCGGCGAAGTGAGAACATCATTTTTCTGTTACCTTCTGGAGGCCTAAGAAACTGAAGACTATTGTTACTCGCCTAGTATTACACCCATTCCTAAGGAAAAGTCTAAGATTAATTCTAGGAGATCTTGATGGAGATTTATTGAATATATTTCCGGGACTATTGGAGCACCCACTACCCTACATACTTTAATTGCAGAATGCTTGTACTATTGCATTAAAATGTGTGTATCCCCCTTTCCCCCGTGCCTAGGGAAACTACCTGTGCTGCGTTACCTGAGTGACTCACAGGAGGCCCGATTCTCTGCCGCTGGGAGCCTGGGGTGATTACGTTCGTATGATACATGGCGCCTCCACCTGCGAGAGATCATAACGTAGTAAGATTACCCCTCGCAGAGTTGAAACAGGACAGCATCAATTTGTAGAGAAGGAAGTCTGCGAGAGTGTGAGATTTCCTCCAGAGGCGTTCAGAGGAACGTCTCCAGTTAGAAAGTGGAGAAAATCTACGAGATTCCTTCCGCTGAAAGAAACAGGCGAGCTCAGGGGGCTCAGGACCAAGCGCCACGAATTCTCATTCTCCTGGCCATTTTATAAAATGATGGAGTTCTTGAAAGTCCAAATGACGCCAGCAGAAAGCGTTTCTAACTTGGAACCGTCAGGAAGTACCGAAGAGGCAGCTGGGGACGTGGAATCAATTTGCAAGTCCGCTACATCCCCGGAACCGCTGCCAAAACCCCCCAAAGCCTGCCAGTGACCTTAAAATACAATGGGTTATGATTGAAGCCCAGAAATTGGAAATGTGTCTCGTATTCAAAGACCAAGTTGATTAAGAATGGGATTTTTTAAGGAGTCTACTGCCTTATATTAAACAATCGGATCAGGTTTCGAAATGAATGGTCCGCCAGGAAATCACAGCTGTTCTTTTGAGGGCTGTTCAAAAATTTGGAGAGAATCAATAGGAAAAATTGTTATGGTTCATTGTACCTGGACTTTACCATGTCCTGGAACCTCTCTCCAGGTTTGGTATGTGTATATATGGGGGGCAAGGAGGGCAGAAAGAGGATGGGGGGGGAGGGAGGAGAGAGGATGGGCAGAGAGGAGAGAAAGGGGATGGGGGAAGGAGAGGATGGAGGGGATGGAGGAGAGAGGATAGAGGGAAGGAGGAGAGAGGATGGGCAGAGAGGAGAGAAAGGGGATGGGGGAAGGAGAGGATGGAGGGGATGGAGGAGAGAGAGGATGGGGGGAGGAGAGAGGATGGGCAGAGAGGAGAGAAATGGGATGGGCGAAGGAGAGAGGATGGGGAGGGAGGAGAGATGTTGGGGGGAGGGAGGAGAGAGAGGATGGGGACGGGAGGCTGGGGGGGGGAGAGAGGATAGAGGGAAGGAGGAGAGAGAGGATGGGGGGAGGAGAGGATGGGGAGAGAGGTGGGAGGATGGGGGTGATGGAGGAGAGAGAGGGTGGGGTATGGAGGAGAGAGGATGGGGGGAAGGAGAAAGAGGATGCGGGAGGGAGGAGAGAGGATGGGGGAGGGAGGATGGGGGGAGGAGGAGAGAGGATGGGGAGAAGGGGGAGGATGGGGGTGATGGAGGAGAGAGAGGATAGGGTAGGGAGGAGAGAGGATGGGGCGCTGGAGGAGAGAGGATGAAGGGAGGAGAGAGGATGGAGGGAGGAGAGAGGATGGGGAGGGAGAAGAGGATGGGAGGGAGGGAGGAGAGAGGATAGGGGGAGAAAGGATTGGGGGGCGAGAGAGAGGATGGGGGAGGGAGGACAGAGGATGAGGGGGAGGTCCTGGAACCGCTGCCGGTTCGGTATGTGTGTATATGTGCCTTGTACCGGGACTTTGTTACCTTGTTGAACCAGTTAATATATGTAAGTTGAGTGTTACATGTCTCACCAAAGCCGTTTGCTAATACATTGTTTCACTGTTTTAAACCATGTGTATGTTTTCTCTCATTTACAAAGAATATACAGCAACATTTCAGAAAGATACTTAAAACTTTAGCAATATAAAATACGGGACCAATAGTTTAAATGTAGTATGTTTAATGGTTATTAACAATTATTACACACTATTTTGCCATGGGACTGCTCCTTCTGCGGTGAAATAATCTTTGGACGAATCAGGGAGGAATTTGGCCCTGTTCCCAGGTGCATTATTTCCCCTACTTCTCGGACGCTGGGTACCAGCTACGGGCACACGGTCCAACGCTGACCCATGGGTGGCGTCTTCCAAATCGATAACAATATTATGCAGCAAAGCCACACGTCACAATTCTCTTTGCATTTCCGTTTCTATAGAGTATTCACCATTTAGCCGTCATAATCCCGAAGGCGCACACCACACAGCGTCTTGCGCTGCAAAGCCTATCATCGAATATTTCTTCTTCTTTGGTTAATCCTTGTCGACTGTTCGGCTTCCTGACGTATGTGAGCAGCGTGTAGGCCTCACCCCCTAACTTTACATGAGGAAACCTTTGGCTTGTGGTACTGAATGGCGAGCTTGTATCCAAGGGCCACTGCCCTGTCTTGTCTTCTATACGCTGACAAAGCGATGAGGCTCCAAACCCTCCCCCCCCCCCCCCCGCCATCGCTGTGCTTTCCGTAGGCTCCTACGCCAACTGCAATTAATGTACATTTTGGTTCTGCAACAGATGGCAAAGCAATCGAATGGAAATGCTTGTAATTGAAGAACACGGTGCCTGATTTTTTGGGGTGTTTGATGCAAATACGTTTGCCATCTACACAGCCGACGCAATTTGGAAAATTCCATTTGCTGTAGAAATCATTAGCCACATTACTAGGCCAGATTCTCAAATGTAAAAACTGGACATATTAAAAAATATTTAGAAAACAAATTAAATTAAACTGTGTCCCCCTTTTTTGTTGTTGCTTTTTTCCCTCTCCCCCATCCTCTCTCCTCCCTATTCCCCCATCCTCCCTCTCCCCTCCCTCCACCATCCTCTCCATCTTTTTACTCTTTCCTCCCTCTCCCCCAATCCTCCCCATCCTCTCTCCTCCCTCTCCCACCATCCTCTCTCCTCCCTCTCGCCAAATCCTCTCCTCCCTCTCCCCTCATCCTCTCCTTCCCCATCCTCTCTCCTCCCCCCCTCCCTCCTCATCCTATATCCCCTTCCTCCCTCTATCCTTTCTCTCCATCCTCTCTCCCCCTCCATCCTATCTCCCCCATATATACACACAAACACTAAACCATATACACACATACCACACATGCAACATTAGTGTAACACACACACACCATATACAAATACACATTTATATTCAACATATACAACACTAAATATACAACATATACAGTTAGGTCCGGAAATAATTGGACACTGATACAAGTTTGTTATTTCGGATGTGTACCAAAATAAATTCAAGTTACAGTTAAATAATGAATGTGGGCTTAAAGTGCCGTCTATCAGCTTTAATTTGAGGATATTCACATCCAAATTGGAGGAAGGGTTTAGGAATTACATCTCTTTAATATGTAGCCCCCTCTTCTTCAAGGGACCAACAGTAATTGGACAATTGACTCAAGCTGTTTCATGGACAGGTGTGGGCTATTCCTTCATTATTTCATCATCAATTAAGCAGCTAAAAGGTCTGGAGTTGATTCCAGGTGTGGCATTCGCATTTGGAAGCTGTTGCTGTGAACCCACAACATGCGGTCAAAGGAGCTCTCAATGCAAGTGAAACAAGGCATCCTTAGGCTGCAAAAAGAAGATAATCCATCTGAGAGATAGCAGGAACATTAGGAGCGGCCAAATCACCAGTTTGGTACATTCTGGGGGAAAAAAGAACGCACTGGTGAGCTCTGCAACACAAAAAGGCCTGGACATCCACGGAAGACAACAGTGGTGGATGATCGTAGGATCCTTTCCATGGTAAAGAAAAACCCCTTCACAACATCCAGCCAAGTGAAGAGCACTCTCCAGGAGGTAGGCATATCATTATCCAAGTCTACCAGAAAGAGAAGACTTCACGAGAGCAAATACAGAGGGTTTACCACAAGGTGCAAACCATTCATAAGCCTCAAGAATAGAAAGGCCAGATTAGACTTTGCCAAACAATATCTAAAAAAGCCAGCCCAGTTCTGGAACAGCATTCTTTGGACAGATGAAACTAAGATCAACCTGTAGCAGAATGATGGGAAGAAAAAAGTATGGAGAAGGCATTTTAACGGCTCATGATTCATATCATACCACATCATCTGTAAAACACGGTGGAGGCAGTGTGATGGCATGGGCATGCATGGCTAACAATGGCACTGGGTCACTAGTGTTTATTGATTACGTGACAGAAGACAGAAGCAGCCGGATGAATTATGAAGTGTATAGGGATATATTGTCTGCTCAGATTCAGCCAAATTCAGCAAAGTTGATTGGACGGCGCTTCCCTTTACAGATGGACAATGACCCAAAACATACTGCGGAAGCAACCCAGGAGTTTAAGGCAAAGAAGTGGAATATTCTGCAATGGTCGAGTCAATCACCTGATATCCACCCGATCGAGCATGCATTTCACTTGCTGAAGACGAAACTTAAGGCAGAAAGGAAAAGAATGCACACAATGCGCACGAGAGATTAAAAATAGTAAAATATTTATTAATAAAAAGTAACTGAGGGGATCCAATCCCACCTCAGTACAGAACCCACAACCCCACCTCAGTACAGAACCCACAACCCCACCTCAGTACAGAACCCACAACCCCACCTCAGTACAGAACCCACAACCCCACCTCAGTACAGAACCCACAACCCCACCTCAGTACACAGAACGCGTCACAGAACTAGGTCCGGTTACAGAGAACCCAAACCCTATAGTTAATTCTAACTAATTAAACTAAGTCCACCAACCGCATAACACACAATAAACAATTAAATAATAAAAAGACAGTGTTCAGTAATCAGGATAACTGAATCCTGAAATGACTATGATATAGTTAAACAGCTGTCTGAGACTGACAGGGGGAGACGGAGACTTACACTGAAGCCCAGAGCGGGTGCCGCGGCGGACGTATAGGGATCCGGACCGCGCCACCGCAGAGATCTAACCACCGCCGGAGCTTCCTGCAAACGCCGTCTCAGCCTGTCAGAAACACGCGCAGAGTGACCTGTCGTGACCTCTATGCGTTTCGCACTACGTGCTTCGTCAGGAGTCTTAAGGCAGAAAGACCCACGAACAAACAACAACTGCAGACAGCAGCAGTAAAGGCCGGCAAAGCGTCACAAAGGAGGAAACCCAGCGTTTGGTGATGTCCATGCGTTCCAGACTTCAAGCAGTCATTGCCTGCAAAGGATTCTCCACAAAGTATTAAAAGTGAACATTTTATTTATGATTGTGTTAATTTGTCCAATTACATTTGAGCCCTGAAATAAGGGGACTGTGTATGAAAATGGTTGCAATTCCTAAACGTTTCATACGATATTTTTGTTCAACCCCTTGTATTAAAGCTGAAAGTCGGCACTTCTATTGCATCTCGGTGGTTTCATTTCAAATCCATTGTGGTGGCGTACAGAGACAAAATTATGAAAATTGTGTCAGTGTCCAATTATTTTCGGACCCAACGGTACATGCACATAATGCATGAAACACACATATGCATTACAAATACACACACACACACACACACAGTCCTGAAACAGGATTATACATTTCCTCAGTTCTCACACTCCCAGCTCTCCCCAGGGAAAGTTACATGCTTTTGCTGCTCTGATGCAGCCAGAGCTGTGTAATCTGCAACATTATTGTAACAATAATCCCCTCTTTACACAGCCACTAGTTGGTTGCCCTGGCAACCTCCCAATCCTCATTGCCATGAGGTTGGTTTAGCCCAGGCCCCTGCCCCTTTCTGTTTAATGGATTGGTCCTCAGCCTGTTCCTGTCTGTCGCAGGAAAGTGTGCTTCCTTTCCTAACACGCTGCCTAGTGAGTGCACTCTCCCTCCTTCCCTAACACGCTGCCTAAGTGAGTGCACTCTCCCTCCTTTCCTAACACGCTGCCTAGTGAGTGCACTCTCCCTCCATTCCTCCCTCTGTAAAGGCAATCCTTTGTTACCTTCCTCTCTGAGACGCGCTCTCTCACACAGCAGAACGCCTTCCCATCATTAGGTCTGTCTCCCGACAAGAGAAATCTGCCAATTCCATCCTCCTGCGATTACCTTTATTTCTGTAACTCCCCCAATAAAGTTGAAGAAAATAGAAGGACTTTATGTGCTTCAAAAAGGGGACGAGTTAAGCTATCTGGACTTACTCACATGCCACGCATGGCCCTGGATCCAGAATATACACACACACACACACACACACACACACACACACACACACACACACACACACACACACACACACACACACACACACACACACACACACACACACACACACACACACACACATACACACACACACACACACACATTTACCAACACAGACACACACACACACACACACACACACACATACATTTATCAACACACACACACACACACTTACAGACAGACACACACACATTTACCAACACAGACACACAGAACCAGGAGATCTATAGAGAAGCAGAGGTCCCAAAATGGGGCCGTCGCGTCAATAATGGCCCGTGCCTCCAGGGGGTACTTAACGTGCCTTCCTTTCCTTCCCCCCACCATGAGGTTTGGTGGATTTGCGCGCGAATCAACAAGGGGAGGGGCTAATGGGGCGGGCTATTTAAACCCTGCGCTTGCAGGAACTGCTCACTGATTCTGTTTTTTCTCTCCCTGCAGGTCCCTGCGGCTCCCAGTCGTGATCACCGATCCCCAGCACAAGGAAGCAGCCCAGCAGAACCCAGCCTCCTGCATCGGCAGCCCCACGGAAGCAGCAGCAGCAGCAGCAGCCCTCCCTCAGCCCCGCTCCAAGCCGGAGACTGAGAGAATCAGCCCGGCATGCCAGCTCCGCCCCCCAGCCTCACTCCGGTGCCTGCTTCGTGCAGAGCAGGGAAATGCAGGCTGCTCTACACCCCCTCACAGAAAAACGGCCCCCCTCTCCCCATGCTGCCCTGGTCACCTCTCCCCATGCTGCCCTGGTCACCTCTCCCCCTGCTGCCCTGGTCACCTCCCTGTGTCGAAAATGGGGGTAATCAGCGCATTAATAAAGGCAGTGGGCTCAGCTGGTTACCCCTATTTCGCGTTGGGGATGAAGGGGTTAATTCTATATGCATGGCTGTCCCCATTTTGCAGGCTAATCTCTACCTGCAGGGAAGTGCCTTTCTGTTGCTGTTTTAAAATGTACAGGCCGGGTGCTATTTTTTTTGTCTGCCTGCCTTTGTAAGGCAGTAAGGACCAAATGTTATGCATACAGGAGCCCCCTGTTGGGATGAAAGATCCCAGATTCGTAAAGTGTCACTTAATCAGGATGTTTCTGAGTAGCAGACCCTGTTACTCCTCCTGGATATTTCACACCTCGGGACCCAAACTTCAGACATTGCGTCCCCAGAAATGAGTGGCCCATTTTCACTTAGCAGTGCTACCAAGCTGCTTACTGAGCATGCTCAGAGATACCTGAGCTGGCTGTAGGACTGGCCCATATGACCTGGCAGGTTCTGATAGGAGGAAGATAATTCCTTGCCAATGGGATGAGGCTAATGTAACCCTTCACAGGCCCTTGTCCTTAAAAAGGGCTGTACCCCTCATTCCTGGGTGATTCCTGTGTTATTGCTGTTGCTGTTACCTGATTTCTTCAAGCGGATAAGACCTAAGTACAGCGGCTACGATTCCAGAACGCAAGGGGTTAAAAACATCGCAACAAGGATACTTGCCCTGCTTCAGGATTTCGTTAGCCCTGGGGATTCCAGCAAATCCCAAAGAACCAGAAAAGACTTTGCACATTCACAGAAGGATTGGACTGGCTATTTATTTGGCAATTTGCGAAAGGACTAAATTTTAAAGGACAATCTTCTGGTGCTTGGGCACCTTTCTGGACATTATCCTCTATTTCTCTACCCGTGAGTGTAATTATTAAGTTATTCTGCAGTTGTCGTGTGTTTGCCTATCAAGGGAATAAATCTCAGTTTATTTTCCTCAACCTGTTCTGCTCAATCAGGACCCACGAAATATAAATGTGTTATTAAGCGCGTCTCCCGTGACACTCCCCCCCTGCTGCCCTGGTCACCTCTCCCCATGCTGCCCTTGTCACCTCTCCCCATGCTGCCCTGGTCACCTCTCCCCATGCTGCCCTGGTCACCTCTCCCCATGCTGCCCTGGTCACCTCTCCCCATGCTGCCCTGATACCCTCTCCCCATGCTGCACTGATACCGTCTCCACATGCTTCACTGATACCCTCTCCCCATGCTGCCCTGGTCACCCCTCCCCATGCTGCACTGATACCCTCTCCCCATGCTGCCCTGGTCACCCCTCCCCATGCTGCACTGATACCCCCTCCCCATGCTGCACTGATACCTCCTCCCCATGCTGCCCTGGTCACCCCTCCCGCTACACAGTACATCCCCCCCCATGCTGCCCCCACCATCCCCTCTCCTGCTGACCAGACCACCCCCCATGGCTGGGCCGAGCCAACCCACTGCCGCCACAGAGTTACCCGCCGCGTTCATGGCGCCTTACCCCCACGCGCCCTACCCCCACACGCCCCACCCCCACGCGCCCTACAGCCACACGCCCCACCCCCACGCGTCCCAAGCCCCCCCGTACGCACCAGCACATTACACGCACTACGCCCCTGCGCCGTATGCACCTGCCCCCTACGCGCCATACCCACCGGCGCTGCTAGCACAGGCACACGCACACCATGCCCCCGCGCCTTATGCACCTGTGCCTGGCGCACCGGCACCAGCCTTGGATCCAGCAACGGCAGTCCCACTGCCCCTGGCTGCGGGGTGCCCCCCAGTGTCCCGGGACCCTCCCCCGGTGGATGCGCCGGCGCCAATGGCACTGGGAAGCGTCGCCGATCCGGGGAGCAGAAACAGGAGCCGTGCAGCGGCCAAAAGACCCAGGACCGGTCACCCAGGTGCACAAGCCGCAGGATCAGGTGAGCATGAAAATGCAGCATTGGAAAGTAATGAGGATGATGTTGATGTTAGTGATGGGGGGTCGGTTAGGTCAGGGTCGGACTGTGAGTCCCAGGGGTCAGACAGCGAGGATAGTGAGAGCGCAAGAGCGAGCAGCGAGTCCGACGCAAGCAGCGGCGCAGACAGCGACGAGACCCCAGGGGTAAAACGCATAAGGAAACAGGTAGAAGCGTTGAGCAAGGCGGTAAAGCGGAGTAGGACAGATAGGGGAAAACGCAAAGCGCGCAAAGACAAAGGGGCGGCTTCCACCCACAGCGGGGAGGATTCATTTACAGTCGAGACAAGCGCCCTGTACACACACCTGCCCAGGAGAACACAGAGAGACATAGGTAACAGGAAGTATGTGGATATGTTCAAGCTGTCTGTAACGGGGCGAGCAGAGAGGAGACGCGCGCGGGAGGCGGGCGAGAAAGGGCAGGTAGTGAGGAATAATGCGAACTGGATTATGGGTTTCACTGTGTTCGGGGACTGTTTCCTTTCAAAACATCCCAAGGAATTGCATAATGTGATGAGATACATGAGTGTGACACAGAACATACATGACGAACACGAGGGGTCAGCGTGGCGGGATTACGATGAGCAGTTCAGGCACAGGTGGCAGGGGGACACGGTTGAGTTTGGGGAAGATGGACATGGAATTGTGGATGAAGTTAGTGGGACGGGGGAAGCAGGGGGGTGACGTGCCCTTTCCTGGGGGTCCAGGCGATCGGCCCGGGAGTGATTCAACAAGCAGGGGCAATAAAAGGGAGTGTTGGGCGTTTAATGATAAACACTGCAAGCTGGGGGCGGGTTGCAAGTTTAGGCATGTGTGTAGCCGGTGCGGGGGTAACCACCCCATCAAGAAGTGCTTCAAAGGCCCTGGGCAACCGGAGCCAGGGGAGAGGGAAGGCGCTAACACCGGTCAGCCTTAGCGGTGTGGGCCGTTGGCTAAAGGGGTACGCCGACCGGGAGAAGGTGGGTTTTTCTTGGAGGAGGGTTTAGAAGGGGGGTTTTGTCACATACCAGTGGGGGGGCGAGTTAAAGGAGATAAAATTGGGATGTATGGTGGGCCCATTCACACTCCCCCCCCCCCCTATTGCTCAGTTAATTATTTCCCCGGGTGCAAAAAAAAAAAAATGATATTCAGGCTAATACAACACCTGTCATACCCGAGGGGGGTATGAGGCCATAGACCCAAGCTACGCCGGATACAATACCAATCAGTCCACACTGCCATAAGGGATAAGTAAGACATATGGGGAGGGAGCACTATTGGTAAAGTTGACATAGAGGCAGCCTTTTCGGCTGTTACTCTGGGCCCCCAGCAGCGTCAGAGTCACAAGCAAATGCTTAAAAGGGGAACATCAGGGCGCCGCAGGCGAGTAATTAGATAATCTACTAACATGTTCTCTGTCTTCACAGCAGGGGCCCCTCGATACTTTATTAATAACATGCGCGGGCCTTTGCAAGCGATCAGCAGTCAGGGTTTAGGGTCACAGCTTGGGGTGTGGGGTGAGTCCCCAGTAAGTGGCCTTATTAGGTCCTCCGGGTGGCGGAACTGTCAGGCCAGTCATCGTAGGGACACCGTGAATTCCCGAAATGGGGCTCCACCCGATGCGGATGGGCCGCCAGGCAACGGTCCCCCTGAAAAGATTGTGCGGGCTGGAGGCGCCGACGCAGGCGGTCGGTCGCTGTACCCCTGGCACCAATCTTAGGCAGCTGGGCTCTATCCTATGCGGGTAGGCCCAGGCAGCTCTGATAAGGGGGAACTAGGGACCGTGGAGAGTGTCTCTCCCAGTAACGGTAGACGGGGGCCGTGGAGAGTGTCTCTCGCGGTGGAGAGTGTCTCTCGCGGTGAACGGTAGACGGGGGCCGTGGAGAGTGTCTCTCGCGGTGGAGTGTCTCTCCCAGGGAACGGTAGACGGGGGCCGTGGAGAGTGTCTCTCCCAGTGAACGGTAGACGGGGGCCGTGGAGAGTGTCTCTCCTGGTGGACGGTAGACGGGGGCCGTGGAGAGTGTCTCTCCTGGTGGACGGTAGACGGGGGCCGTGGAGAGTGTCTCTCCTGGTGGACGGTAGACGGGGGCCGTGGAGAGTGTCTCTCCTGGTGGACGGTAGACGGGGGCCGTGGAGAGTGTCTCTCCTGGTGGACGGTAGACGGGGGCCGTGGAGAGTGTCTCTCCTGGTGGACGGTAGACGGGGGCCGTGGAGAGTGTCTCTCGCGGCGGAGAGTGTCTCTCCTGGTGGACGGTAGATTAGGGCGGGTGGAGGAGGGCTCCCCCCGCCGGAAGATACCGAGAATAGGGATGACAAAGGACTAAGATTGTGGCTGACAGTTATTTGCAGGTATTGTTAAAACAATAAAGCTGTGACCATTTGTACTTCCACAAAACGGTGTGGTCTCAGTTTGTTAGGGGGGTCTCAGTTTGTTAGGGGGGTCTCAGTTTGTTAGGGGGGTCTCAGTTTGTTAGGGGGGTCTCAGTTTGTTAGGGGGGTCTCAGTTTGTTAGGGGGGTCTCAGTTTGTTAGGGGGGTCTCAGTTTGTTAGGGGGGTCTCAGTTTGTTAGGGGGGTCTCAGTTTGTTAGGGGGTCTCAGTTTGTTAGGGGGGTCTCAGTTTGTTAGGGGGGTGTAAGTAAAGCACGCAGTCGGCACACTAAGCCGTTAAGAGCAGCAGCTCAGAGCAGGAGAGCTCTGCAGCGCCACCTGCTGCCCAGAAGCTGCAGCAGCCAGACAGCCTGTTCTCCCCCTCCCGCTGTTCTGTGATCCGCGCTCCGGCGCCGCCATCCTCCTCGTGCTCCGGCGCAGCATCCTCCTCGCGCTCCGTTGCCGGCATCCTCCTCGAGCTCCGCCGCCGGCATCCACCTCGCGCTCCGCCGCCAGCATCCTCCTCGCGCTCCGCCGCCAGCATCCTCCTCGCGCTCCGCCGCCAGCATCCTCCTCGCGCTCCGCCGCCGGCATCCTCCTCGTGCTCCGTCGCCGGCATCCTCCTCGCGCTCCCCCGTCGGCATCCTCCTCGCGCTCCCCCGTCGGCAACCTCCTCGCGCTCCGCCGCCGGCATCCTCCTCGAGCTCCGCCGCCGGCATCCTCCTCGCGCTCCGCCGCCGGCATTCTCCTCGCGCTCCGTCGCCGGCATCCTCCTCGCGCTCCCCCGTCGGCATCCTCCTCGCTCTTTTCCTACCCACCCAAACCGGACACCGGCTCATTAACATGTATATGGAAAAACAGAAAAAAGACCACGACACAGATGTCTAAGATAAGTAAAACGATATACTGTATATAATAGGACACAAGCCCCTATCCTTACTCACAGGCAGGGAATCCGTACTGCAGCATCAGGGGAATACAGGTGTACGTTTCACCAAAGCAGAGAACAGTGTCCCATCAGTGCGAGCGTCCCGTCCGCGTGAGCGTCCCGTCAGTGGGAGCGTCCCGTCAGTGCGAGCGTCCTGTCAGTGCGAGCGTCCCGTCAGTGCGAGCGTCCCGTCAGTGCGAGCGTCCTGTCAGTGCGAGCGTCCCGTCAGTGCGAGCGTCCCGTCAGTGCGAGCGTCCCGTCAGTGCGAGCGTCCCGTCAGCGCGAGCGTCCCGTCAGCGCGAGCGTCCCGTCAGTGTGAGCGCCCATAGAACATTGTATATAGCTCCATCCCTATCTGGAACACTCCGTGATGTTCCGCTCTGCCTGGTAACCCGTCAGGATCCGCCTCTGTAGGGAATAGCTATATGCAACGTTACATACATTACATATACATTACATATACATTACATATACATTACAGCCAGACATACACACCTCCTCTCACCCACGCCTCCCTGCCACCTCTTCTCACCCACGCCTCCCTGCCACCTCCTCTCACCCACGCCTCCCTGCCACCTCCTCCCCCCCACACCTCCCTGCCATCTCCTCTCACCCACGCCTCCCTGCCACCTCCTCTCACCCACGCCTCCCTGCCACCTCCTCTCACCCACGCCTCCCTGCCACCTCCTCCCCCCCACACCTCCCTGCCATCTCCTCTCACCCACGCCTCCCTGCCACCTCCTCTCACCCACGCCTCCCTGCCACCTCCTCTCACCCACGCCTCCCTGCCACCTCCTCTCACCCACGCCTCCCTGCCACCTCCTCTCACCCACGCCTCCCTGCCACCTCCTCTCACCCACGCCTCCCTGCCACCTCCTCTCACCCACGCCTCCCTGCCACCTCTTCTCACCCACGCCTCCCTGCCACCTCCTCTCACCCACGCCTCCCTGCCACCTCTTCTCACCCACGCCTCCCTGCCACCTCCTCTCACCCACGCCTCCCTGCCATCTCTTCTCACCCACACCTCCCTGCCATCTCTTCTCACCCACACCTCCCTGCCACCTCCTCTCACCCACGCCTCCCTGCCACCTCCTCTCACCCACGCCTCCCTGCCACCTCCTCTCACCCACGCCTCCCTGCCACCTCCTCTCACCCACGCCTCCCTGCCACCTCCTCTCACCCACGCCTCCCTGCCACCTCTTCTCACCCATGCCTCCCTGCCACCTCTTCTCACCCACGCCTCCCTGCCACCTCCTCTCACCCACGCCTCCCTGCCACCTCTTCTCACCCACGCCTCCCTGCCACCTCCTCTCACCCACGCCTCCCTGCCATCTCTTCTCACCCACGCCTCCCTGCCATCTCCTCTCACCCACGCCTCCCTGCCACCTCCTCTCACCCACGCCTCCCTGCCATCTCCTCTCACCCACGCCTCCCTGCCACCTCCTCTCACCCACGCCTCCCTGCCATCTCTTCTCACGCACGCCTCCCTGCCACCTCCTCTCCCCCACGCCTCCCTGCCATCTCCTCTCACCCACGCCTCCCTGCCACCTCCTCTCACCCACGCCTCCCTGCCACCTCCTCTCACCCACGCCTCCCTGCCACCTCCTCTCACCCACGCCTCCCTGCCACCTCTTCTCACCCATGTCTCCCTGCCACCTCTTCTCACCCACGCCTCCCTGCCATCTCTTCTCACGCACGCCTCCCTGCCACCTCCTCTCACCCACGCCTCCCTGCCATCTCCTCTCACCCACGCCTCCCTGCCACCTCCTCTCACCCACGCCTCCCTGCCACCTCCTCTCACCCACGCCTCCCTGCCACCTCCTCTCACCCACGCCTCCCTGCCACCTCCTCTCACCCACGCCTCCCTGCCACCTCCTCTCACCCACGCCTCCCTGCCATCTCTTCCGCTGTAAATGGTATTAACCTTTCCATTTAATACTGTCCCACACCCACAGTCACTCCTACCACCTATTGTGACCCAGCACTGCCATCTACTGCCCCTACCCACCATCAAGGCCAGGCCCTCCCATCTACTGCACCTACCCACCATCAAGGCCAGGCATTGCCATCTTCTGCACCTACCCACCATCAAGGCCAGGCATTGCCATCTTCTGCACCTACCCACCATCAAGGCCAGGCACTGCCATCTACTACACCTACCCACCATCAAGGCCAGGCACTGCCATCTACTACACCTACCCACCATCAAGTCCAGGCACTGCCATCTACTGCACCTACCCACCATCAAGGCCAGGCCCTCCCATCTACTGCACCTACCCACCATCAAGGCCAGGCACTGCCCTCTACTGCACCTACCCACCATCAAGGCCAGGCTATGCCGTCTACTGCACCTACCCACCATCAAGGCCAGGCTATGCCGTCTACTGCACCTACCCACCATCAGGGCCAGGCACTGCCATCTACTGCACCTACCCACCATCAAGGCCACGCACTGCCATCTACTGCTCCTACCCACCATCAAGGCCAGGCACTGCCATCTTCTGCTCCTACCCACCATCAAGGCCAGGCACTGCCATCTACTGCACCTACCCACCATCAAGGCCACGCACTGCCATCTACTGCTCCTACCCACCATCAAGGCCAGGCACTGCCATCTTCTGCTCCTACCCACCATCAGGGCCACGCACTGCCATCTACTGCTCCTACCCACCATCAGGGCCACGCACTGCCATCTACTGCTCCTACCCACCATCAAGGCCAGGCACTGCCATCTACAGCACCTACCCACCATCAGGGCCACGCACTGCCATATACTGCTCCTACCCACCATCAGGGCCACGCACTGCCATCTACTGCACCTACCCACCATCAAGGCCAGGCTGTGCCATCTACTGCACCTACCCACCATCAAGGCCAGGCTATGCCGTTTACTGCACCTACCCACCATCAAGGCCAGGCACTGCCATCTACTACACCTACCCACCATCAAGGCCAGGCACTGCCATCTACTGCACCAACCCACCTTCAAGGCCAGGCCCTCCCATCTACTGCACCTACCCACCATCAGGGCCAAGCACTGCCATCTACTGCACCTACCCACCATCAAGGCCGGCACTGCCATCTACTGCCCCTACCCACCATCAAGGCCAAGCTCTGCCATCTACTGCACCTACCCACCATCAAGGCCAGGCACTGTCATCTACTGCCCCTACCCACCATCAAGGCCAGGCACTGCCATCTACTGCACCTACCCACCATCAAGGCTAGGCCCTCCCATCTACTGCACCTACCCACCATCAAGGCCAGGCTATGCCGTCTACTGCACCTACCCACCATCAGGGCCAGGCACTGCCATCTACTGCTCCTACCCACCATCAAGGCCAGGCACTGCCATCTACTGCACCTACCCACCATCAAGGCCACGCACTGCCATCTACTGCTCCTACCCACCATCAAGGCCAGGCACTGCCATCTTCTGCTCCTACCCACCATCAGGGCCACGCACTGCCATCTACTGCTCCTACCCACCATCAGGGCCACGCACTGCCATCTACTGCTCCTACCCACCATCAAGGCCAGGCACTGCCATCTACAGCACCTACCCACCATCAGGGCCACGCACTGCCATATACTGCTCCTACCCACCATCAGGGCCACGCACTGCCATCTACTGCACCTACCCACCATCAAGGCCAGGCTGTGCCATCTACTGCACCTACCCACCATCAAGGCCAGGCTATGCCGTTTACTGCACCTACCCACCATCAAGGCCAGGCACTGCCATCTACTACACCTACCCACCATCAAGGCCAGGCACTGCCATCTACTGCACCAACCCACCTTCAAGGCCAGGCCCTCCCATCTACTGCACCTACCCACCATCAGGGCCAAGCACTGCCATCTACTGCACCTACCCACCATCAAGGCCAAGCTCTGCCATCTACTGCACCTACCCACCATCAAGGCCAGGCACTGTCATCTACTGCCCCTACCCACCATCAAGGCCAGGCACTGCCATCTACTGCACCTACCCACCATCAAGGCCAGGCACTGCCATCTACTACACCTACCCACCATCAAGGCCAGGCACTGCCATCTACTGCACCTACCCACCATCAAGGCCAGGCACTGCCATCTACTACACCTACCCACCATCAAGGCCAGGCTCTGCACTCTACTGCACCTACCCACCATCAAGGCCAGGCACTGCCATCTACTGCACCTACCCACCATCAAGGCCAGGCACTGCCATCTACTACACCTACCCACCATCAAGGCCAGGTACTGCCATCTACTGCACCTTCCCATCATCAAGGCCAGGCCCTCCCATCTACTGCACCTACCCACCACCAAGGCCAGGCTCTGCACTCTACTGCACCTACCCACCATCAAGGCCAGGCACTGCCATCTACTACACCTACCCACCACCAAGGCCAGGCTCTGCACTCTACTGCACCTACCCACCATCAAGGCCAGGCTCTGCCATCTACTGCACCTACCCACCATCAAGGCCAGGCACTGCCATCTACTACACCTACCCACCATCAAGGCCAGGCACTGCCATCTACTACACCTACCCACCATCAAGGCCAGGCACTGCCATCTACTACACCTACCCACCATCAAGGCCAGGCACTGCCATCTACTACACCTACCCACCATCAAGGCCAGGCACTGCCATCTACTGCACCTACCCACCATCAAGGCCAGTCACTGCCATCTACTGCACCTACCCACCATCAAGGCCAGGCACTGCCATCTACTGCACCTACCCACCATCAAGTCCAGGCCCTGCCATCTACTGCACCTACCCACCATCAAGGCCAGGCTCTGCCATCTACTGCACCTACCCACCATCAAGGCCAGGCACTGCCATCTACTACACCTACCCACCATCAAGGCCAGGCACTGCCATCTACTACACCTACCCACCATAAAGGCCAGGTACTGCCATCTACTGCACCTACCCACCATCAAGGCCAGGCACTGCCATCTACTGCACCTACCCACCATCAAGGCCAGGAAGTGCCATCTACTGCACCTACCCACCAAGTCCCACCAAATCCCCCACGAATAAGAATAAACATAACAAAAATGTTATAAGTCCCACAAAAGCCCCCAAACCAACCGTCTGTGACAAAAAACCAGGCTGTTCACAAAGTTCCAATATAGAAAAGAAACCAACGTTTTCTTTATTAATAAAAATACAAAATATACTGTGACAAGCGCTATACCTAAATGTGACTGTGCAGTGCACAAAAAACAAAAAGGAAAGCAGCCTGGTGATCTACTGAGGAATATCCCAAAATAAACCTCTACACATGAATACAAATACAAAAATAGACATAAACCTGGCGCGTGTGATATAAATGTGAAGTGATATTAAAGTCCAAAGTTAAAGGATATACAGACTGTAAGTCCCAATCCTGAAAGGTCAGCTGATGATAGATGGTTTCACAGTTCACAAAATGTAAAGCACACAGTCCTCCTCACGTTGTATGTTCAACCTGCAGATGTGTGACATTAAGCAGAGAAACAGGACATCGCGCAGCATATTTGATTGCCCTTGCCCTAATGTTGCACTTAATTTCCAAGCTCAATAGATTGCCTACTTACTAGAAGTAGATAGAATACATGCAGGGGAGAGATCCTGTGCTTGGAGCCTTCTGTGTCCTGGTCGCCTTCGGTAAATCACGAACCCCTCGTGGTGTCCTCTGCTACCGTGGATGTTTAGGAAGGTCTCCCTTTCAGGAACGTAGTCTCCTGGATCAGTCTTAGGGTCCCTGCGGTCTTTTATTCTCCAGTGGGGATAAGAGAGGGCAAAGGATTGCGCAGAAATAAAAACTTTTATTGGACGCCTACCTAAAACAGTTAAAATACTCACAAAAGGGTATTGGTGGCGACGGGGATGGTGCAGGAGGTGTAAGACAGAGGCTCCACTACCCGTCGGCAATAATAAGCTAAATAAAGCTATTTTGGGCGTAGCAACCCGAGTCCAAAACACAGCATCGAAACTGTGAACATATACTGCTTAAGATAATACCACATAAAGGGGGCAATGGCGACGACCAGACAGAAAAACAAGCGCAAAACGGACGTGCGCGCCTACTTCACTGGGGGGAGCAAGGCAAGGCCGGAGGAGATATCAGCAGCCTCAGACTCTGATTCTACCCCAGAGGTGGAAGGTACATCAGCAGAGCAAAAAGGGGTAATAAAGAAAGAAATCGCCCGGCTTCTCATTGATTTAAAAACATTTTTTAGGGGAGAGGTGGAGAGCCTACGCAAAGATATCCAGCAAATCGGATCCCGCACAAATGAATTGGAGGAAAGAATGGAGGAAAGTGCACGATGCCAGGGGGAAACAAATAAAAGGATGGGAGACCTGGAAGCCAGGGTACTGGAACTGGAGGACAGACAGGAGGACAGTGAGAACCGCGACAGACGCAACAATCTGCGGATAAGGGGCATACCAGAGGAGATCCTGAACCCAGAGGAGCTGCTCAGCAGGTGGATGACCTCCATCATGCCAGGCAAGACAGAGGCGGAATTATCCATGGATCGCTGCCACCGTGCCCTGCGGTCGCGCCCCACACCTAACAACCCGCCCAGAGACGTGATCCTCCGGTTACACTATTATAGAACCAAGGATGAGATCTGCAAAATCACGAGGTCCACTCCCACGGTAACCTTTGAGGGAATCTCTATGGCAATATACCAAGACCTCTCCCCTATCACTCTAGCACGACGAAGGGCCCTCCACCCGGTCACTAAAGTGCTGCGAGACCGGGGAGTCCGCTACAGGTGGGCTTTCCCGTTCGCCCTCGTGGTTATGCGGAATGGCCGCTCGCACGTGCTAAAGCACCCCACGGAGGGGAAAAACTTTCTAAAAAAACTGGGCATAGCAGCTGCGGTAGCAGAACCGGGGAGCCCGGAGGCACGGCCACCCCGCCCCGCGGTATGGGAGACAGTGCCCACATCAGCAGAAAGGCGCAAAGAGAGTGCTGACCCAGAAGCCCAGTAACCCCTAAAAGTTTCACTCACCGTTTAAGAAGTTCTGTTCTAAGTTGAAATCAAAGCCTGATCTGTATAATCTGAACGATAGTCCTGGCCGGGCCACAAACGATGCAGAGCGGGAGCTCCAGCGGTGAAACAGCCCCTTACCTTCCCTGCACAAAGATCAAGAAAACCCTGCTTTTGGGAACCAAAATGGCGATTGGGGTTTCACCTGTAGAAGAAGGACAGCCGGCGGGAAGATCTCCATGGAGGTGGCACATTTGGCGGGAAGGAGTGAGGAGCAGCGCGAGCCCGCCCACAGAAGCATCCCTCCATGCCCACAGCCTGCCTCCGAGTGACGCGACTCCACAGCGCACACAGCCGTGCTCACGGGGTCTGGCGGATATCCAGGGGCGGATGTGACGTCAGGCCGGAGACGCGGACCAGGAAGTGCCCTGACCCCTCCGGCGGGGGTGCGCGAATTCCGCCGCCGGAGCAAGGCGAGGTGGCCTTAACAGCTGCACCGGGCGGCGGCCCTCTCTCCCCCTCCGGTGGAGCACACGTGGTGGGGGGGCGTGTACGGGGAGGTGTGGGGGGGGCATTCGGGAGGGGGTAGGGGGGCATGCGGGAGGGGGTAAGGGGGCATTCGAGAGGGGGTAGGGGGGCAATGCAGTAAGGGAGGGGACATAGGGGGAGTTCAGGGAGAGATGGAGGCGAGAAAGTCTAGAGAGGCCCAGAGAGGCGGAGGGCTACAGGGAGAACAGAAAGAGCGAGATGGGCCAGCAAGACCCCAAGAGGGTCATCAGAATGGTAGCCTGGAAGGGAGGCAATAGGGGAGGGCTCCCGACAGGAACTAGAAAGTGAGGGAACCCTCAGTAAGCAACCCAGGACGTAGAGTGCCCACAGAGGAGACACAAGACAGGAGATACCAGACAGGCACATTTAGTCATACCCATAGTTTCATGCCACCGGGTTCCGGGGTGGCGGTTCCTGAAATATACATTTGATGCCGGCGGGTAGATAGGAGAACACCACTAATCCTACCCGAAGACATGCGTTTCGGCGGCAGGGGTGTGGGTTACCCCCACACTCCTGCAAAAGTCCCGGAAATACATGGTCTGCAGGAGAGGCCATGGGACTGGACTGGGAGGGAGGTGGGTCCAGAGCGGCGGAGCCACAACCGGGCACCGAACCTGGGGTCCCGAGGGATCACTATGGTTCTCTATGTTTCTTTATATGTTGGTTGTTTTCCCTGCTTTTCCCCAGTGTTTCCTCCCTTCAATGTATCCCATCCTCATCCTGAAGGTGCAAGAGGAAGCGTGATTCTCCACCAAGGAAGTCTCCACCAACAAAAACAATCTCCAGTGGGCCCCCCTGGCGTAAGAAGGAGGGTCAGCAGATGCCACCAACGGAGCATGTCCAGGGTCTGGGGTAAGATCAGATCGGCTTACATATTAGGTCCACACAGACACTGCTGCATAAAATGGAGGTAATTTTTATCTCGCAAAACGCCAAAGGGCTCAACAGTCCCCATAAGCGAAGAGTCGCTTTCACTGAGTTCAAGAGGAGACGGGCTGACGTGGTCTTCCTCCTGGAGGCTCACTTCAGCTCGCGTAACAACCCGAAATTCCTCGATTCTAACTTTAGAAAGTTTTTCCTAGCATCAGGGGAGGAGAAAAAGAAAGGTGTAGCTATTCTGTTTCACAATCTCACCCCCTTCCAGGTTGAAAAGGTTAAAAGGGACCCGAAGGGGAGGTACCTAGTACTGATCGGGCTCCTTAAGCAGGTCAGAATGACCTTAGCGTGTATATATGCGCCAAATGAAGATCAACCAGACTTTTACAACACATTTTTTCAGAAGCTTCAGGTATGGGCCGAGGGACAAATAATTCTGGGTGGCGACTTTAACACAGTCATGAATGCAAAGGTAGATAGGTCTACGTCCCAGAAAAACAATAAGAGAGAGGGGAATATCCCACTACTGAAAGGACTCAAACAGATTAGCCTGGTGGACATCTGGAGAGAGCAGCACCAGGGAGACCGCAGTTATTCTTTCTACTCCAACCCACATGACAGCTACAGTAGGATTGACCACTTCTTTGTATCGAGCAGAATGGTCCCACAAATTTCCGATACAAGCATACATGATATCACTTGGTCGGACCATGCATCGGTAGAGCTGAAATGCATTCAATTTGGTAGTGCCAGCCAAGGAGCAAACTGGAAGCTAAATGAATCGATAATTAAAATCCCGGATATTCAAAACAAAGTGAAGTCTGAAATATCAGATTATTTCCGGATAAATAGTGGCAGTGTGGAGTCCCATTCACTGTTATGGGAGGCTCATAAGGCCACGATTCGGGGGGTACTAATCGGTATAGCTGCAAATAGGAAAAAGAAAAAGGAAGCCAAATTATCACAGCTTTATCACAGGTTACACGAGCTCTCTATCCTACATAACCGGACAGGTAGAGATGATGCCCTAAAGGAGTTGAAGGATGTTAGAATTCAGCTAAACCTCCTCCTTACTTCCCGAGCGGAGAAAGACATGAGTTGGACGCAGAGGAAGTTCTATGAGAAAGCTAATAAACCGGACACTATGCTAGCCACCAGACTCCGTAATCGGAAACCAAATTTTAACATTCAATCTATTAAGACAGCCGGAGGCCAGAGTTCCTCAAACCCTAAAGTCATAGTAGGGGAGTTCGCGAAATTCTACGAACAGCTATATAATGGAGAGAAGGTAGTTCACAATGCTAGGACAAGTAGTAATCTACAGAAATTCCTAGCAGATGCAGCCTTGCCACAAGTGAACAGAAGGGAGCGAGAGGCTCTTCAACGAGACTTCACAAGGGAAGAACTAGAGGCGGTAGTAAAAAACTTAAAAGCATCAAAAGCCCCAGGCCCGGATGGGTTCTCCAACCTGTACTATAAAAAATTTATCGGAGTTTTGGCTCCGCACATGCTCCAGCTGTTTAATGGAGTATTAGCAGGAGAGCCCTTCCCGGGACAGATGCTCCAGGCGTCGATCTCAGTTATCCATAAAGAGGACAAGGATCCCACTAGCTGCCAAAGTTACCGGCCGATATCATTAATTAACACAGATGTAAAAATCTACTCTAAATTACTGGCCAATAGATTAAATATAATCCTGCCAGGGCTCATCCACCCGGATCAGGTTGGCTTCATTAGAGGTAGACAAGCGGCCGACAACACTAGGAGAATTGTGGATATAATAGACTTTATGGGAGCCAACAAGGTTCGGGGTGTGGCCCTAAGCCTAGATGCGGAAAAGGCCTTTGACAGGATTGATTGGCCATACCTGGAGTCCACGCTTGGCGCATTTGGGTTTGGAGGCAAATTCCAACAGGCTGTTAAGGCATTATACACGGCACCATCAGCCAGGGTGGTTCACCAGGGATTCCCCTCGGAACTATTCCCAATTAAAAGTGGTACGAGACAGGGATGTCCGCTTTCGCCCCTGCTATTCGCCTTATGCATCGAACCACTCGCAGCACAAATTCGGAATAACGCTGATATCTCTGGGGTACAGATCCATTCGCAGGAGCACAAAGTGGCTCTGTATGCGGATGATATTATTCTAACCCTTGCCAAGCCGCTTATCTTGCTGCCCAATCTGTTCGAGCTTCTAGAGCGTTTTGCCCAGATCTCTGGCTTCAAAATAAATCAATCTAAATCAGAGGCCCTAAGCCTATACATGCCAAGAGAAATGGAGAAGCTGATAGAACTCAACTTTGAGTTTAGATGGCGCCCCTCCGCCATGAAATACCTAGGAGTGCAGATCACAAAAAAAACGAGCTCCTTATATTCGGCTAACTATCCCAAACTGTTGAGGACTCTCAAAAAAGAGCTACAGGAGTGGAAGGCATATGGTATTTCTTGGTTGGGGAGGATCTATAGTGTCAAGATGAACATCCTTCCCCGAATTCTATATCTGTTCCAAACTCTCCCAGTTGCCGTGGTTAGAGCAGACATTGCAGGGCTCCAAAAAGCTATCTCTCAATTTATTTGGAAAGACAAAAAACCACGGATTAAAGGTAAAATTAATGCAGAAAGCCAAGGAAGCTGGTGGACTGGCAGTTCCGAGCGTCATATCCTACTACAAAGCGGCACATTTGTGCCAAATCACGCAGTGGCATGGGGACCCGGGGCTCAGGAGGTGGGTGGCACTGGAGAAGGAGGTGTGCGCCCCGCTTGAGCTCAGGGACCTGATCTGGTACCCGAGGACACGGGTGAAGGATATACTCATTCCTCTGTCCTCTGTGCTCAACTCACTCTCGGTCTGGGAGGCTTCTAAAAGTAGCTGCTCTTTGACCTCCAAACATACGTTGATGGCTCCTTTATATGGCAACCCGGACTTTGCTCCTGGGCTGGCAGAAAAGTGCTTCCCGCGCTGGCGGCAATTAGGGATTAGTCGATTGAAGGACCTGGAGGATAAGGGCAAGATCAAATCTTTTGAACTATTAAAGTCAGAAACGGACTTACCTAACACTGATTTCATGAGGTACCTCCAGGTTCGGGCATTTTATAACGCACACCCGGTGAGACCACCGCTGACTAAATTTGAACAGCTCTGCGTGCGCGGAGCAGACACGCGGGGACTGATCTCTGCGTTGTACAGAGAGGTGGTGAATACTGAATCAGACAGGACAGTCAAACCCCGCTTCGTGGCACAATGGGAAGAGGATCTCCAGGCTCAACTAGAGGATGAGGACTGGGCCGCGGTGTTCAAAGCTGCGGCCTCGAGCTCCATATGCACGACATTGAAGGAGAACTCATATAAGGTATTATTAAGGTGGTATCTCACCCCAATCAGATTAGCTAAATTCGTCCGGGGGGCTTCCCCGCTCTGCCCCAGGCGGTGCGGGGAACAGGGGGATCTGGTGCACAGGCTGTGGTCTTGCCCGAGATTAGTGCCGGTCTGGACCCAGATCCGCGATTGGCTGCAGAGGATCTTTTTAGGGCTCACAATACAGCTGGACCCGTGGCTATTTTTATTAGGTAAACCT
The DNA here is from genome assembly GCF_040206685.1 of Ascaphus truei. Taxonomy (NCBI): domain Eukaryota; kingdom Metazoa; phylum Chordata; class Amphibia; order Anura; family Ascaphidae; genus Ascaphus; species Ascaphus truei. The sequence goes on along the minus strand of NW_027454640.1, from coordinate 4,835 downwards.
ACAAACGAGGTATCTAGATCGGGTAACAAGCTGATAGCACATTTTGCTACCGCTATGAGGTGCGAGACCGCAGCACTGTGGAATCAGAATGCGATTCCTTCGATTGATAAAATCAGAAACAGAATTTGGTTCATTTGCAGAATGGAGAAGTTAACGAGTTTAGTTAACGACTCAGCCGACAAATTTGAAAAAGTATGGTCATTATGGCTTGCCCAGACTGATATTCAGGGGATGAATGAGGCCACAATATGGCTTTGATAGAGATAGGTGGGTTCTCCTTGGATGTTGGGCTGGGAGCCGGACAGGACGATCGGACAGTAGGGCTCCCCCCGAGGTACTCAGTACAGTAGGGCTCCTCTGAGAGGTGGACTGGAGCAGAGCATCGGCAGAGGTGGTGAAGGACGCCAGAGAAACGAGGAATCAGCGCTTCTCCCAGGCCGCTCCCCCATCCCCACCCCCCCCCCCTCCACGCCTTCCTCCCCCTTTTTGCCCTGTCCCTAGATGTTGTCAGTCTGTCTGTGTCCTGTCCTGTGGTTCCCCCAATGTTTGTCCGTTACTCGTAAAGTGTTCCTGTAAGTTTGGTGTATACCTGAAACACTTGACAATATTCTGTACGCTATGATGTGTATGCACAAAAAAAACTAATAAAAACAAAGTTAAAAATAAAATAAAAAAATACTCACAAAAGTCGGTGAGTGTAAAATCAAAGAAGTGCCCGACCCAGCACACCCAAAAAGCTGCACTCTGTCTCTGAATGTCCGCCTCGGTGCCGCGTGTACCTCGCGAGATTCCGGCGCGGTTCGGACGACGTCACCGTCTCCTCTCAGTGACTAGCAGCTTGAGTGTGGGGGGCTGTACCTCTTAGGCTCCTCCCTAAGCGTTTCGTGACGGGGAACGTCACTTCGTCAGGGGATTGTGGAGCCTCAGCAATCCCGTGTGCAATATATAGCCCCAGTTAACCCCTAGCTTACAGGAGCCACTAGAAACCAATCATGTCAGACTGATTAAACTTCCTGATAATTGCAATCAGATGGGTTAAAGTTAATCACCTCTGGGGCGACTCCCAGGTTCATCTTGGAAACATGGGATTACATATTATGCATAAACAGTGTCATTGTATAAAAACAATATCAAATTCACATCTTATACTATATTAGTGAAAGCACTGTATGTTTGCCTGCCTGCCTGCTGGATGTCCGGTGTCCCTAGCGGCAATCTCATTGGTCCCTTGGCCCGCCCGCCCCCGCACACCTCTCATTGGCCTCACACACTCACACCACCCCCTTGGCCCGCCCCCCACACCTCTCATTGGCCTGAGGCGGAGTGACGGGCCAAAGGTCCAAAAAAATAAATAAAACACACACACACACACACACACACACACACACACACACACACACACACACACACACACACACACACACCTCTCTCCCCTCTCCAAATCACCTTTTCCCCCTCCCCAGCGGCATCACCTCTTCCCCCTCCCCAGCGGCATCACCTCTTCCCCCTCCCCAGCGGCATCACCTCTTCCCCCTCCCCAGCGGCATCACCTCTTCCCCCTCCCCAGCGGCATCACCTCTTCCCCCTCCCCAGCGGCATCACCTCTTCCCCCTCCCCAGCGGCATCACCTCTCCCCCTCCCCAGCGGCATCACCTCTCCCCGCTCCAAATCACCTCTCCCCGCTCCAAATCACCTCTCCCCGCTCCAAATCACCTCTCCCCCCTCCCCGCTCCAAATCACCTCGCTTCCCGCAGCTGCCACGCGGCGCGTAAGATGGCGGACCCCCTTCCTCCCTCGCGGCGCCGAGTCAGACGGTGGCGGCGCCCGGAAGTACAGGTAGGTGTCGCTCCCCACCTCCGGCGCCAAACGGAACTGAGAAAGGGCGCATCAACTGAGGTGTGTGTGTGTGTGTGTGTGTGTGTGTGTGTGTGTGTGTGTCACTGTCCACTGCCCCCCCCTCCTATCCACTGCCCCCCCCTCCTGTCCACTGCCCCCCCCTCCTGTCCACTGCGTCCCCCCTCCTGTCCACTGCCCCCCCCCTCCTGTCCACTGCGTCCCCCCTCCTGTCCACTGCGTCCCCCCTCCTGTCCACTGCCCCCCCCTCCTGTCCACTGCCCCCCCCTCCTGTCCACTGCCCCCCCTCCTGTCCACTGCCCCCCCTCCTGTCCACTGCCCCCCCCTCCTGTCCACTCCCCCCCCTCCTGTCCACTGCCCCCCCCTCCTGTCCACTGCCCCCCCTCTTGTCCACTGCCCCCCCCTCCTGTCCACTGCCCCCCCCCTCCTGTCCACTGCCCCCTCCCTCCTGTCCACTGCCCCCCCCCTCCTGTCCACTGCCCCCCCCCTCCTGTCCATTGCCCCCCCCCTCCTGTCCACTGCCCCCCCCTCCTGTCCACTGCCCCCCCCTCCTGTCCACTGCCCCCCCCTCCTGTCCACTGCCCCCCCCCTCCTGTCCACTGCCCCCCCCTCCTGTCCACTGCCCCCCCCTCCTGTCCACTGCCCCCCCCCCTCCTGTCCACTGCCCCCCCCCCCTCCTGTCCACTGCCCCCCCCCCCCTCCTGTCCACTGCCCCCCCCCTCCTGTCCACTGCCCCCCCCCCTCCTGTCCACTGCCCCCCCCCCCTCCTGTCCACTGCCCCCCCCCTCCTGTCCACTGCCCCCCCCCCTCCTGTCCACTGCCCCCCCCCTCCTGTCCACTGCCCCCTCCCTCCTGTCCACTGCCCCCCCCTCCTGTCCACTGCCCCCCCCCTCCTGTCCACTGCCCCCCCCCTCCTGTCCACTGCCCCCCCCCTCCTGTCCACTGCCCCCCCCCTCCTGTCCACTGCCCCCCCCTCCTGTCCACTGCCCCCCCCCTCCTGTCCACTGCAGGAAATGCAGGGGGAGGAATCCATGCCTTTGAGGCGCCCCCCCCCTCCCTTTGACGCCCCCCCCCCTCCCTTTGACGCCCCCCCCCTCCCTTTGACGCCCCCCCCCCCTCCCTTTGACGCCCCCCCCCCTCCCTTTGACGCCCCCCCCTCTCCCTTTGACGCCCCCCCCCTCTCCCTTTGACGCCCCCCCCCTCTCCCTTTGACGCCCCCCCCTCTCCCTTTGACGCCCCCCCCTCTCCCTTTGACGCCCCCCCCCTCCCTTTGACGCCCCCCCCCTCCCTTTGACGCCCCCCCCCTCCCTTTGACGCCCCCCCCTCCCTTTGACGCCCCCCCCCTCCCTTTGACGCCCCCCCCCTCCCTTTGACGCCCCCCCCCTCCCTTTGACGCCCCCCCCCTCCCTTTGACGCCCCCCCCCTCCCTTTGACGCCCCCCCCTCCCTTTGACGCCCCCCCCTCCCTTTGACGCCCCCCCCTCCCTTTGACGCCCCCCCCCCTCCCTTTGACGCCCCCCCCCTCCCTTTGACGCCCCCCCCTCCCTTTGACGCCCCCCCCTCCCTTTGACGCCCCCCCCTGCCTTTGACGCCCCCCCCTGCCTTTGACGCCCCGCGCGCACACACTGACTGACTGACGCGCACACAAAGCCTGACTGACGCACGCACACACTGACTGAGGCACACACTGACTGTGTGTGCGTCAGTCAGTCTGTGTGTGTTTGTGTTTCTGCCTCAGACTCACTGACGCGCGAGCAAACACACAGTGACTGACGCACACACGCTACATGAAGCTGTAAAGGAGGGAGGGGGGGGGGGGGACTGGATTGATGTGAATGGGGGACAAACAGAGAGAGGGGGGAGGAGAGAGAGGAACGGGAACATTACATCCCGGGCAACGCCGGGTCTCTCAGCTAGTATATATATAAAAATTTCATTGGATGAGAGAATGAATAATTAATTCAAAGAAAAGATGCTAAATCGAAATCGATGTTTAACCCTTTAGGGGAGAGGGTCTTAAGAGTATAGATCCAGAAGGTCTCTTGCTGTGAGACCCTCTGTAATCTATCACCCCCCTCTGACACCCACCTTGGGGCAATCTATGCCGATACATGTAAGCCCCTCTGGAGACTGATTGTGATGCAATTTAAAGGGTTAAACATCGATTTCGATTTAGCATCTTTTCTTTGAATGAACAAAAAGTTGAAGTGGTGTATTTGGGCGACCTCTGTGAGGTGGTTATGTGCTAAGAGCTAGTAGTTGGGGAGCACAGCGCCAGAATACAAGATAAAGGTGGTTACTCTTCGCCGGTCCTCCCCCCCCCCCCCCCACATCTTCCCCCCCCTCTTTCCGTTGTTGTCTTTGGTCTGTGGTTGTCTTGTCCTGTTGTCTCCCCATCATGTGTCCGTTTTGTGTGGTATGTCTCAGACAGTTCTGTGTATACTATGGACAGTTATCAACATTACGTGTTCCCATGTTTGTATGCACAAAAAAACAATAAAGACAAAGTTGAAAAAAAAAAAAATGCCAAGCGGCGAAATTGCGTTCTAGTCGGTAGAAATCTGTAACGAAAACAAAGAAGTATATTAAGGAATTTTTACATTTATATCTAAAGAAATAATGATTTCTAATTAAAAAAAATGCATTTAGCACAAACCAATCCGCGGGTTCCCCCCCCCCCCGCGCCCCTCTCTCTGCTATTCCCCCCCCCCCGCGCCAAAATCCTACATTCAATGACAGGAACATGACATCATCGTTTATAAATATATTAATTGCACATTAACAGTTGTACAACTAACCACACACACACACACACACACACACACACGCACGCACGCACGCACACACACACACACACATGCCCCCCCTGCAGCTCACACAACATGCCCCCCTGCAGCACACACAACATGCCCCCCCTGCAGCACACACAACATGGCCCCCTGCAGCACACACAACATGGCCCCCCTGCAGCACACACAACAT
>NW_027454639.1:0-67804 GCF_040206685.1 Ascaphus truei | reverse complement strand
CTAATGGCTCTGGGATTGGCTGGCGGCTGGCTCTGGGATTGGCTGGCTCTGGGATTGGCTGGCGGCTGGCTCTGGGATTGGCTAATGGCTCTGGTATTGGCTGGCTCTGGGATTGGCTGGCTCTGGTATTGGCTGGCTCTGGGATTGGCTGGCGGCTGGCTCTGGGATTGGCTGGCGGCTGGCTCTGGGATTGGCTGGCGGCTGGCTCTGGGATTGGCTGGTGGCTGGCTCTGGGATTGGCTGGCGGCTGACTCTGGATTGGCTGGCTCTGGGATTGGCTGGCGGCTGGCTCTGGGATTGGCTGGCTCTGGGATTGGCTGGCGGCTGCTCTGGGATTGGCTGGCGGCTGGCTCTGGGATTGGCTGGCGGCTGGCTCTGGGATTGGCTGGCGGCTGGCTCTGGATTGGCTGGCGGCTGGCTCTGGGATTGGCTGGCTCTGGGATTGGCTGGCTCTGGGATTGGCTGGCTCTGGGATTGGCTGGCTCTGGGATTGGCTGGCTCTGGGATTGGCTGGCGGCTGGCTCTGGATTGGCTGGCGGCTGGCTCTGGGATTGGCTGGCGCTGGCTCTGGATTGGCTGGCTCTGGATTGGCTGGCGGCTGGCTCTGGGATTGGCTGGCTCTGGGATTGGCTGGCGGCTGGCTCTGGGATTGGCTGGCTCTGGGATTGGCTGGCGGCTGGCTCTGGGATTGGCTGGCTCTGGGATTGGCTGGCGGCTGGCTCTGGGATTGGCTGGCGGCTGGCTCTGGGATTGGCTGCGGCTGGCTCTGGGATTGGCTGGCGGCTGGCTCTGGGATTGGCTGGCTCTGGATTGGCCCGCGGCGGTCTCTGGGATTGGCTAATGTCTCTGGGATTGGCTAATGTCTCTGGGATTGGCTAATGTCTCTGGGATTGGCTAGCTCTGGGATTGGCTGGCTATGGGATTGGCTGGCGGCTGGCTCCGGGATTGGCTGGTGGCTGGCTCTGGGATTGGCTGGCTCTGGGATTTGCTGGCGGCTGGCTCTGGGATTGGCTGGCTCTGGGATTGGCTGGCGGCTGGCTCTGGGATTGGCTAATGGCTCTGGGATTGGCTGGTGGCTGGCTCTGGGATTGGCTGGCTCTGGGATTGGCTGGCTCTGGATTGGCTGGCTCTGGGATTGGCTGGCTCTGGGATTGGCTGGCTCTGGGATTGGCTGGCTCTGGGATTGGCTGGCTCTGGGATTGGCTGGCTCTGGGATTGGCTGGCTCTGGGATTGGCTGGCTCTGGGATTGGCCGGCTCTGGATTGGCCGGCGGCTGGCTCTGGGATTGGCTGGATCTGGGATTGGCTGGCTCTGGGATTGGCTGGCTCTGGATTGGCTGGCTCTGGGATTGGCTAATGGCTGGGGTTGGCGTGGGTGCAGGCGTTGGCACAGCCGGTGCAGGCGTTGGCGCAGCCGGAGAAGGTGCGCCTCTGTCACATGACCTCACTGTCGCCGGTTCCCTTTACGCTCTGGGACAAAGTGTATTAACGCAGAAATAGGAACGGGTGCTTAACTCTTTCACTGCCTGACCCACAATATACATAAGGTGTATACAAACTCGTGTGTGCCGCGTCTGTATGTAACATGCACATGACGCGCAGTACAAGCTGTTTTATTAATGACGTATTTCTGTCCTCCCTCCCTCCCTCTTTCTTTCTTTCTTCTCCCTCCCTCCCTCTTTCTTCTCCCTCCCTCCCTCCCTCTTTCTTCTCCCTCCCTCCCTCCCTCTTTCTTTCTTCTCCTCCCTCCCTCCCTCCCTCTTTCTTTCTTCTCCCTCTTTCTTTCTTCTCCCTCTTTCTTTCTTCTCCCTCCCTCTTTCTTTCTTCTCCCTCTTTCTTTCTTCTCCCTCCCTCTTTCTTTCTTCTCCCTCCCTCCCTCCCTCTTTCTTTCTTCTCCCTCCCTCCCTCCCTCTTTCTTTCTTCTCCCTCTTTCTTTCTTCTCCCTCCCTCTTTCTTTCTTCTCCCTCTTTCTTTCTTCTCCCTCCCTCTTTCTTTCTTCTCCCTCCCTCCCTCCCTCCCTCCCTCTTTCTTTCTTCTCCCTCCCTCCCTCCCTCTTTCTTTCTCCTCCCTCCCTCCCTCTTTCTTTCTTCTCCCTCCCTCCCTCTTTCTTTCTTCTCCCTCCCTCCCTCCCTCTTTCTTTCTTCTCCTGCCCTCCCTCCCTCTTTCTTTCTTCTCCTGCCCTCCCTCCCTCTTTCTTTCTTCTCCTGCCCTCCCTCCCTCTTTCTTTCTTCTCCCGCCCTCCCTCCCTCTTTCTTTCTTCTCCCGCCCTCCCTCCCTCTTTCTTTCTTCTCCCGCCCTCCCTCCCTCTTTCTTCTTCTCCCGCCCTCCCTCCCTCTTCTTTCTTCTCCCGCCCTCCCTCCCTCCCTCCCTCCCTCTTTCTTTCTTCTCCCGCCCTCCCTCCCCTCTTTCTTTCTTCTCCCGCCCTCCCTCCCTCTTTCTTTCTTCTCCCCGCCCTCCCTCCCTCCCTCCCTCTTTCTGCTCCCTCCCTCCCTCCCTCTTTCTGCTCCCTCCCTCCCTCCCTCTTTCTGCTCCCTCTCTCCCTCCCTCTTTCTGCTCCCTCTTTCTGCTCCCTCCCTCCCTCCCTCTTTCTGCTCCCTCCCTCGCTCCCTCCCTCCCTCTTCTGCTCCCTCCCTCGCTCCCTCCCTCCCTCGCTCCCTCCCTCCCTCTTTCTGCTCCCTCCCTCGCTCCCTCCCTCCCTCTTTCTGCTCCCTCCCTCCCTCCCTCTTTCTGCTCCCTCCCTCCCTCCCTCTTTCTGCTCCCTCCCTCCCTCCCTCTTTCTGCTCCCTCCCTCCCTCCCTCTTTCTGCTCCCTCCCTCCCTCCCTCTTTCTGCTCCCTCCCTCCCTCCCTCTTTCTGCTCCCTCCCTCCCTCCCTCTTTCTGCTCCCTCCCTCCCTCCCTCTTTCTGCTCCCTCCCTCCCTCCCTCTTTCTGCTCCCTCCCTCCCTCCCTCTTTCTGCTCCCTCCCTCCCTCTCTCTTTCTGCTCCCGCCCTCCCTCTCTCTTTCTGCTCCCGCCCTCCCTCTCTCTTTCTGCTCCCGCCCTCCCTCCCTCTCTCTTTCTGCTCCCGCCCTCCCTCCCTCTCTCTTTCTGCTCCCGCCCTCCCTCCCTCTCTCTTTCTGCTCCCGCCCTCCCTCCCTCTCTCTTTCTGCTCCCGCCCTCCTCCCTCTCTCTTTCTGCTCCCGCCCTCCCTCCCTCTCTCTTTCTGCTCCCGCCCTCCCTCCCTCCCTCTCCTTTCTGCTCCCGCCCTCCCTCCCTCCCTCTCTCTTTCTGCTCCCGCCCTCCCTCCCTCCCTCTCTCTTTCTGCTCCCGCCCTCCCTCCCTCCCTCTCTCTTTCTGCTCCCGCCCTCCCTCCCTCCCTCTCTCTTTCTGCTCCCGCCCTCCCTCCCTCCCTCTCTCTTTCTGCTCCCGCCCTCCCTCCCTCCCTCTCTCTTTCTGCTCCCGCCCTCCCTCCCTCCCTCTCTCTTTCTGCTACCGCCCTCCCCTCCCTCCCTCTCTCTTTCTGCTCCCGCCCTCCCTCCCTCCCTCTCTCTTTCTGCTCCCGCCCTCTCTCCCTCCTCTCTCTTTCTGCAAATCCCTCTCTCTTTCTGCTCCCGCCCTCCCTCCCTCCCTCTCTCTTTCTGCTCCCGCCCTCCCTCCCTCTCTCTTTCTGCTCCCGCCCTCCCTCCCTCTCTCTTTCTGCTCCCGCCCTCCCTCCCTCTCTCTTTCTGCTCCCGCCCTCCCTCCCTCTCTCTTTCTGCTCCCGCCCTCCCTCCCTCTCTCTTTCTGCTCCCGCCCTCCCTCCCTCTCTCTTTCTGCGGCCTCCCTCCCTCCCTCTTTCTGCTCCCTCCCTCTTTCTGCTCCCTCCCTCCCTCCCTCTTTCTGCTCCCTCCCTCCCTCCCTCTTTCTGCTCCCTCCCTCCCTCCCTCTTTCTGCTCCCTCCCTCCCTCTTTCTGCTCCCGCCCTCCCGCCCTCCCTCTTTCTGCTCCCGCCCTCCCGCCCTCCCTCTTTCTGCTCCCGCCCTCCCGCCCTCCCTCTTTCTGCTCCCGCCCTCCCTCTTTCTGCTCCCGCCCTCCCTCTTTCTGCTCCCGCCCTCCCTCCCTCCCTCTTTCTGCTCCCGCCCTCCCTCCCTCCCTCTTTCTGCGGCCTCCCTCCCTCTTTCTGCTCCCGCCCTCCCTCCCTCTTTCTGCTCCCTCCCTCCCTCTTTCTGCTCCCGCCCTCCCTCTTTCTGCTCCCGCCCTCCCGCCCTCCCTCTTTCTGCTCCCGCCCTCCCTCTTTCTGCTCCCGCCCTCCCTCTTTCTGCTCCGCCCTCCCTCTTTCTGCTCCCGCCCTCCCTCCCTCCCTCTTTCTGCTCCCGCCCTCCCTCCCTCCCTCTTTCTGCTCCCGCCCTCCCTCCCTCCCTCTTTCTGCTCCCGCCCTCCCTCCCTCCCTCTTTCTGCTCCCGCCCTCCCTCCCTCCCTCTTTCTGCTCCCGCCCTCCCTCCCTCCCTCTTTCTGCTCCCGCCCTCCCTCCCTCCCTCTTTCTGCTCCCTCCCTCCCTCTTTCTGCTCCCGCCCTCCCTCCCTCCCTCTTTCTGCTCCCGCCCTCCCTCCCTCCCTCTTTCTGCTCCCGCCCTCCCTCCCTCTTTCTGCTCCCGCCCTCCCTCCCTCCCTCTTTCTGCTCCCGCCCTCCCTCCCTCCCTCTTTCTGCTCCCGCCCTCCCTCCCTCCCTCTTTCTGCTCCCGCCCTCCCTCCCTCCCTCTTTCTGCTCCCGCCCTCCCTCCCTCCCTTTCTGCTCCCGCCCTCCCTCCCTCCCTCTTTCTGCTCCCGCCCTCCCTCCCTCCCTCTTTCTGCTCCCGCCCTCCCTCCCTCCCTCTTTCTGCTCCCGCCCTCCCTCCCTCCCTCTTTCTGCTCCCGCCCTCCCTCCCTCCCTCTTTCTGCTCCCGCCCTCCCTCCCTCCCTCTTTCTGCTCCCGCCCTCCCTCCCTCCCTCTTTCTGCTCCCGCCCTCCCTCCCTCCCTCTTTCTGCTCCCGCCCTCCCGCCTCCCTCTTTCTGCTCCCGCCCTCCCGCCCTCCCTCTTTCTGCTCCCGCCCTCCCGCCCTCCCTCTTTCTGCTCCCGCCCTCCCGCCCTCCCCTCTTTCTGCTCCCGCCCTCCCTCTTTCTGCTCCCGCCCTCCCTCTTTCTGCTCCCGCCCGCCCTCTTTCTGCTCCCGCCCGCCCTCTTTCTGCTCCCGCCCTCCCTCTTTCTGCTCCCGCCCTCCCCTCTTTCTGCTCCCGCCCTCCCGCCCTCCCTCTTTCTGCTCCCGCCCTCCCGCCCTCCCTCTTTCTGCTCCCGCCCTCCCTCTTTCTGCTCCCGCCCTCCCTCTTTCTGCTCCCGCCCGCCCTCTTTCTGCTCCCGCCCTCCCCTCTTTCTGCTCCCGCCCTCCCTCTTTCTGCTCCCCGCCCTCCCGCCCTCCCTCTTTCTGCTCCCTCCTTCTCGCCCTCCCTCCCCTCTTTCGCTCACCCCTCTCTCTCCCAGGATTCCCAGACCCCGAGGTCCTCTGGTTCTCCGCCGGCACCCCTCTCCAAGAGTCCCACCGTTTCCGGATCGAGTACGAGGAGTCGGGGAGCTGCGCCCTGATCATCTCCGACGTCTCCCCAAGGACTCCGGGGTGTACACCTGCCGGGCCTTGAACGCCCTCGGAGAGGCGGAGAGCTCGGCCAAGCTGACCGTCCACGCCCTGCGGGCCGGGCGTGGCGTGCGCCTGGGGAGGCTGGCCGAGGAGACCGCCACCTAAACCAAGCCACGCGGAGGGCCACGCTGCGAAAAGAGACTTGCCTACAAACACTTCCCTAATACTCCATAATCGGTGGCACGTTTATTCACAGGAGGTTGCGGGCGAGAGACGCCCTATTATGCACGGGGTTTTTGTAGGTTTCGGGGGTTTATGGTGACAACTTCTGTAGGGTAACTTCTGGTGTGTGGGACCCCTTAAAGGATCAGTCCCTTCTAGGGGCAAAGTGTACTAATGGCAGTGACATGGTTAAGGGGTCAGTCCCTCCTAGGGGCAAAGTGTACTAATGGCAGTGACATGGTTAAGGGGTCCGTCTCTCCGAGGGGAAAAGCGTACTAATGGCAGTGACATGGTTAAGGGGTCAGTCCCTCCTAGGGGGGGGGGGGGGTGATTCCCTCTGGCTGATCCTTTTTATCTGACCTCATCTTCGTTCAACAAGAGTTTGCACAGATAAAGCCCCCGCCCCACCCCTTCCCTGGATCGGCTCTCTGATAAGGACAGGGGTGGGATAAAGGGGAAAGGCAAACCCCCTTGATTTGTCATTAAAATCACAAGCCCCAAAGGAAATGCACCTTGCAATGAACTTCAACAGAGGCCCAAATCTTTGCTTTTAGTGCGGTTAGGTTAGTTTACAGAAGATTGTCACATTCTTTGAAAAAGTTGGGGGGGGGGGGAATGTTTTTGCGTCTCCGTGGACGACTTAAAAAAAAATAACGCAACTTCCAGCGGTGTCCGGGAAAACCCCATTTGCGGTGGCGGGTTGTATACTTCCTGTCTATTAGGCGACAGGTCTCTGTACTGTGCCGAAGGTGGGTGTTTTTTGCGTTTAAATAAAATGTGGTCAAAATAAATAAACAACGTTTTTTTGACAAAAATAACCATTTCTGAAGTCCCATTCTCATCCTTCTTTTTTTTTTTCCTCCCGGGGGGGGGGGGTGGAAGGGGGAGGGTTAATGTTAGCGACTGTTTTTTTGCTTAAGCACAGAAGGGTTATCGCTCTCTTTCACTGTCTCGCTCGCTCTCTTTCACGGTCTCTCTCTCTCGTTATCTTTCACTGTCTCGCTCGCTTTCTTTCACGGTCGCTCGCTCTCTTTCACTGTCTCGCTCGCTCTCTTTCACAGTCTCTCGCTCGCTCTCTTTCACGGTCTCTCGCTCGCTCTCTTTCGCGGTCTCTCGCTCTCTTTCGCGGTCTCTCGCTCGCTCTCTTTCGCGGTCTCTCGCTCGCTCTCTTTCGCGGTCTCTCGCTCGCTCTCTTTCGCGGTCTCTCGCTCGCTCTCTTTCACGGTCTCTCGCTCGCTCTCTTTCACGGTCTCTCGCTCGCTCCCTTTCACGGTCTCTCGCTCTTCGCTCCTTTCACGGTCTCTCGCTCTTCTCTCCCCCTCTCTTCTCACTCTCTTCTCTCCCCCTCTCTTCTCACTCTCTTCTCTCCCCTCTCTTCTCACTCTCTTCTCTCCCCCTCTCTTCTCACTCCTCCCCCTCTCTTCTCACTCTCTTCTCTCCCCCTCTCTTCTCTCCCCTTCTCTTCTCACTCTCTTCTCTCCCCCTCTCTTCTCACTCTCTCTCTCTCTCCCCCTCTCACCTCTACCCCCCCCCCGCCCCCCACACTATCTCCCCCCTCCCCACTCCTTAACCATCTCCATACTGGGCCAGCAGCCACCACAAGGTGTCGAGAGCCCCCACCAAACTCAAACACTCCTGGTCCCTGTAACCGAGCTCCTACCAAGTCCTGCATCCAGTTACAGCCGATACACAACACCTCCAACCTCCATCCCACCCCCATCCTCCTCCATCCCCCGTGCCCTCGCACGCAGCACACAACACGCGTGTGACACCTCCTGCGCCGGTGACCCATGTGGAAATCGCACGCAGCTCCGTTTCCGGACTTTCGCTCCCCTCCCCCCCTTTGATTTTGAAACCTTGACTTCCTTCTGCTCTGTGGTCTACATTTCGTGTCCCCACACGGAGCACTTGATGTTCGTTCTGGTGTAAGACGGGTTACGATATCCCACCCCCCTCTCCACTGCCTCCGGACGGAGTCTAGAAGGGAACAGGTGTGGTAGAGGGAGACCGTGGACGTTTGGGAGAGCGTTGGATCCTACATGAAGCCCTCCAGAAGATTCCAAGATCCAACCATATGTGAAACCTCACGGCAGATCAGACTGGGTGGGACGTTTACCCTTCCAATGTATCTTGCGTCTGGAGGCGACTGAAATCTTTGGGGGACTCAAGTCGGTCATCACCATCTTCATCTCGTAGACGGACGTTGGGAGTGTCATCTCTCGATCTTGCACTTGATTTTCCCAGCACCCCTCGTAGTTTGTCCCCCATCCATTCCCTCCTTGCCTACGTCCACCTTCTACTCCCCTTCCCTCTCGGGCTAGGTCCACCTTCTCCCTTTCCCTCCTTGGCTACGTCCACCACCTCCCCTTCCCTCCTTGGCTACGTCCACCTTCTCCCCTTCCCACCTCACGCCGGCCCAACCTGGATTTTGGCGCGTGGACCCGCAGAATGGGGAACGCAGCCGGCGGCCTCGATATGTTCCAGTCCCGGGACGCCAAGGCTCAGCCAGCCTCGGGGACCCCACCTCAAAAACAGAAAGAGGCCGCCCCTGCCAAGCAACCCAGGCCGAACTCGGTGGAGCTGGAGGTGAAGTTCAACGAGGTTTTGGTGAGTACAGTACCAGACCCTGAATCTAAGGTGTCCACCGCAGTCGGTGCTCATCCCTTAGGTAGGGGCGTGCCCAGACGGTGGGTTACGATCTAAATGTCGGCAAGCTCTCCAACCTACTGAGGGTTCCACAGACCCTCCGGCAGTGGGTGGGCATAAAATGGGTCCCAACTTGTACTAGATAGCGGTTCTTCCAAGCAATCCCTACGGAAACCCCAAAATAGGTACATGTGGTCTTGCAGGACCACCCAAGACGCTCGTCGTACCTACTGGAAGCTTTGACGTTGTATTAACGGGCACAAGGTTACACTTGCTGTACCAATATGGCTACTGGCGCTCTGGAACCTCTCTTATCTAGAACCAGGTATGTGGCAGTGGTACCTACCCGTGGTGTGTACATATGGAAGATATCTGTGATGGTTTTGGAAGGTTCTGTACAGGCGTAGACTTGGGCAGAACCTCCTAGTTCTAGAAGAACCAAACGGGACAGTCACACGTTTATTAGATGATCCGATTGAAACCCTTTATTTTTTTTAAAGAATCGGACCAATACGTATTTTTAACCCTTCCACGGCAGGTGAAAAGGTTTTTTTTTTTTTGTTTGTTTTTACCACCTTCGTGATCAGACTGTTTGTCAGCCTCCTCCAGACTCCCAGCTACGCGTGGGGGGTTTCAGTGTTCCCGGAGAAAAGGGAAAACGCGCTCGTGTAATCACGGGATACAAAGACGTTAAAAGCGTCTCCGTTAAGGGGAGATGGGGGGAGGGGATTAATTCCTTTCTAACGGGCCGATAACACACAGCACCTTGCAATGAATGTCAAAAGGAGACCAAATCTTTGCTTTTAGCACGGCTAGATTAGTTTTAAGGTGAGGAGGGGTAGGAGGTATGTCATAGTGTAACTGGGGGGGGGGTATTATTGCACCAGACTTGTTCTTCATTGTAACATATAATGTGACAGCAGATAAGGGCCACGGGTGTCCCCCCCCCCCCCTACCCGCGGTGACCCTCAGCCCGATTTAGATGCCGGCCTGTCTCCTGTTTTTTTTGTAGGACAACCTTTTATGTCTGTTTTGGGTTCCCTTGCGGTATTTGCCCTCCTGCCACCTCTGTCGGGAGGCGGATCCGTGCATCCACTACCCTTCCTCGCGAGCAAGTCCTTCCTTTGGGGGTGTCCCCCTCCCCAACCCTCGTCCTGCTGCTGGAGGGAGGGGTGTGTAGGGGGTCGCTTGGCACTGGAAGGTTTTTTTTTGGGGAGGGGGCTTTTGAGTTGGTAAACCAGCTTCTCGTTTTGGGCCACGTTACCTAAACGGTGCTAGAGCAACCTGGCGGGCAGAATGGCACCGGCGGGCAGGTAGAAATTTGCCGTGAAGTCTCGCCCTCCCTTCGTAGGGTAACCTAACTTCTGTGGGACGCGGGAGGGGTTTGAGCACTGGGCAGAAGAGCTGACAATCTACGGTTGGGTGTCCGGGAGATTATTATGGGGCAGGGGTCTTCTGTGGGTCTTCTGACCCTATTATATATTGTGGGGGGGAAGGGGTAGTGGTTCGGTGGCTTTATAAAAAGTGGTGACATTGTTACCCCCCCCCCCCTGGTATTGTGTGGCGGTTGTGTAGTGTGGGGGGGATATTGTTGCCCCCCCGGTATTGTGTGACAGTTGTGTAGTGTGTGGGAGGGGGGGGATGTTGTTGCTCCCCCTGGTATTGTGTGACAGTTGTGTAGTGTGTGGGGGAGGGGGATGTTGTTGCTCCCCCTGGTATTGTGTGACAGTTGTGTAGTGTGGGGATATTGTTGCCCCCCCTGGTATTGTGTGACAGTTGTGTAGTGTGGGGGGGGATATTGTTGCTCCCCCTGGTATTGTGTGACAGTTGTGTAGTGTGGGGGGGGATATTGTTGCTCCCCCTGGTATTGTGTGACAGTTGTGTAGTGTGGGGGCGGATATTGTTGCTCCCCCTGGTATTGTGTGACAGTTGTGTAGTGTGGGGGTGATATTGTTGCTCCCCCTGGTATTGTGTGACAGTTGTGTAGTGTGGGGGCGGATATTGTTGCTCCCCCTGGTATTGTGTGACAGTTGTGTAGTGTGGGGGGGGGATATTGTTGCTCCCCCTGGTATTGTGTGACAGTTGTGTAGTGTGGGGGTGATATTGTTGCTCCCCCTGGTATTGTGTGACAGTTGTGTAGTGTGGGGGCGGATATTGTTGCTCCCCCTGGTATTGTGTGACAGTTGTGTAGTGTGGGGGGGGGATATTGTTGCTCCCCCTTGTATTGTGTGACAGTTGTGTAGTGTGGGGGCGGATATTGTTGCTCCCCCTGGTATTGTGTGACAGTTGTGTAGTGTGGGGGGGGGATATTGTTGCTCCCCCTGGTATTGTGTGACGGTTGTGTAGTGTGGGGGGGGATATTGTTGCTCCCCCTGGTATTGTGGGACAATTGTGTAGTGTGGGGGGGGGGATATTGTTGCTCCCCCTGGTATTGTGTGACAGTTGTGTAGTGTGGGGGGGGGGGATATTGTTGCTCCCCCTGGTATTGTGTGACAGTTGTGTAGTGTGGGGGGGGATATTGTTGCTCCCCCTGGTATTGTGTGACAGTTGTGTAGTGTGGGGGGGGGGATATTGTTGCTCCCCCTGGTATTGTGTGACAGTTGTGTAGTGTGGGGGGGGGGGGATATTGTTGCTCCCCCTGGTATTGTGTGACAGTTGTGTAGTGTGGGGGGGGATATTGTTGCTCCCCCTGGTATTGTGTGACAGTTGTGTAGTGTGGGGGGGATATTGTTGCTCCCCCTGGTATTGTGTGACAGTTGTGTAGTGTGGGGGGGATATTGTTGCCCCCCCTGGTATTGTGTGACAGTTGTGTAGTGTGGGGGGGGGATATTGTTGCTCCCCCTGGTATTGTGTGACAGTTGTGTAGTGTGGGGGGGATATTGTTGCTCCCCCTGGTATTGTGTGACAGTTGTGTAGTGTGGGGGGGATATTGTTGCTCCCCCTGGTATTGTGTGACAGTTGTGTAGTGTGTGGGGGGGGGGGATGTTGTTGCTCCCCCTGGTATTGTGTGACAGTTGTGTAGTGTGGGGGGGATATTGTTGCTCCCCCTGGTATTGTGTGACAGTTGTGTAGTGTGGGGGGGATATTGTTGCCCCCCCTGGTATTGTGTGACAGTTGTGTAGTGTGGGGGGGATATTGTTGCTCCCCCTGGTATTGTGTGACAGTTGTGTAGTGTGGGGGGGGATATTGTTGCCCCCCCTGGTATTGTGTGACAGTTGTGTAGTGTGGGGGGGATATTGTTGCTCCCCCTGGTATTGTGTGACAGTTGTGTAGTGTGTGGGGGGGGGGGATGTTGTTGCTCCCCCTGGTATTGTGTGACAGTTGTGTAGTGTGGGGGGGATATTGTTGCTCCCCCTGGTATTGTGTGACAGTTGTGTAGTGTGGGGGGGATATTGTTGCCCCCCCTGGTATTGTGTGACAGTTGTGTAGTGTGGGGGGGATATTGTTGCTCCCCCTGGTATTGTGTGACAGTTGTGTAGTGTGGGGGGGATATTGTTGCCCCCCCTGGTATTGTGTGACAGTTGTGTAGTGTGGGGGGGATATTGTTGCTCCCCCTGGTATTGTGTGACAGTTGTGTAGTGTGGGGGGGATATTGGAGTTGAGCGGCGGGTCAAGTGAATGCGGCTCATGTATAATTCAGGGCTTCATTCATCTGCTGTTATCAGGTGTGTGTGTGTGTGTGTGTGTGTGTGTGTGTGTGTGTATACAGGAGAGAGTGCGTGTATGTAGAATAGAGAGAGGTTTGTGTGTAGGGGAGAGTGTATAAGCAGAGAGGTGTGTGTGTGTTTCTATGTAGGGGAGTGTGCGTGTGCAGGGGAGAGAGTGAGTGTATGTAGAAGAGGTGTGTGTGTGTGTGTCTGCAAGGGGAGAGAGTGTGTGTTTATGCGGGGGAGTGTGTGTGTGTATGTATATGCAGGGGTGAGGGTGTGTGTGTGCGCGTGTGTGAGCAGGGGAGGAGAGTGTGTGTGTTTATGCAGGGGAGGGGGAGTGTGTGGGTGTGAGTGCAGGAGAGAGTATGAGTGTGTGTGTGCTTATGCAGGGGAGTGTGTGTGCGTGCTTGTGTGTCTATGCAGGAGTGTGTGTGAGCAGGGGAGAGTGAGTGTGTGTAGAAGAGGTGTGTGTGTGTGTGTGTGTGTGTGTGTGTGTGTGTGTGTGTGTGTTTCTGCAAGGGGAGAGAGTGTATTTATGCGGGGGAGTGTGTGTGTATGTAGATGCTGGAGTGTGTGTTTATGCAGGGGAGAGGGTGTGGTGTGTGTGCGCGTGTGTGTCTATGCCGGAGTGTGTGTGAGCAGGGGAGGAGAGTGTGTGTTTATGCGGGGGAGGGGGAGTGTGGGTGTGAGTGCAGGAGAGAGAATGAGTGTGTATGTAGATGCTAGTGTGTGTGTGTGTGTGTGTCTATGCAGGAGTGTGTGTGAGCAGGGGAGAGTGAGAGTATGTACTGTAGAATAGAGAGGAGTGTGTCTGTGATTTGGGGAGGATGTCAGTGTCGCAGTATAGGGGGGAAGGATGCTTCCCTCTGTATATGGGGGGAGGATGTCAGTGTCGCAGTATAGGGGGGAAGGATGCTTCCCTCTGTATATGGGGGGAGGATGTCAGTGTCACAGTATGGGGGGGGTAGGATGCTTCCATCTATATAAGGGGGGATGTCGGTATCACAGTGTGTGTGGGGGGGGGGTAGGACGCTTCCCTCTGTATATGGGGGGGAAGTAGAACGAGTCTCTCTGTATATGGGGGGAGGATGTCAGTGTCGCAGTATGGGGGGGTAGGACGCTTCCCTCTGTATATGGGGGATGTAGAACGCTTCCCTCTGTATATGGGGGGGATGTAGAACGAGTCTCTCTGTATATGGGGGGAGGATGTCAGTGTCGCAGTATGGGGGGGGTAGGACGCTTCCATCTATATAAGGGGGGATGTCGGTATCACAGTGTGTGTGTGGGGGGGGGGGGTAGGACGCTTCCCTCTGTATATGGGGGGGATGTAGAACGAGTCTCTCTGTATATGGGGGGAGGATGTCAGTGTCGCAGTATGGGGGGATGTAGGACGCTTCCCTCTGTATATGGGGGGGATGTAGAATGAGTCTCTCTGTATATGGGGGGAGGATGTCAGTGTCGCAGTATGGGGGGGGGTAGGACGCTTCCCTCTGTATATGGGGGGGATGTAGAACGAGTCTCTCTGTATATGGGGGAGGATGTCGGTGTCGCAGTATGGGGGGGGTAGGACGCTTCCCTCTGTATATGGGGGGGATGTAGAACGAGTCTCTCTGTATATGGGGGAGGATGTCAGTGTCGCAGTATGGGGGGGGTAGGACGCTTCCCTCTGTATATGGGGGGATGTAGGACGCTTCCCTCTGTATATGGGGGGGGATGTAGAATGAGTCTCTCTGTATATGGGGGAGGATGTCAGTGTCGCAGTATGGGGGGGGTAGGACGCTTCCCTCTGTATATGGGGGATGTAGAACGCTTCCCTCTGTATATGGGGGGATGTAGAACGAGTCTCTCTGTATATGGGGGGGGAGGGGTAGGTGACAATGACTCACAGGAGGCGCTGGTTGCCCAACCCCTCTCATGTTTTGATGTCGGGGTCCGTCTTCCCGACCGGCGTGCGGCGTCTCCTTCATATCCACGTATCTCGGTCACTATACACACACACGTGGGGGGGGGTAAAGAGAGGACTGTCCTAATACACGTGTGTGTGTGTGTGTGTGTGTGTGTGTGTGTGTGTGTGTATATACACAGACTCTCACATACATATTGTGTGTGAACTGTAGTCTTATAACAATGAGTTTATGGGGGGGGGGGGTGGAATGAGATGGGGGTACAAAAAGGAGGGAGGGGGGGGTCTCCAGGGGTTCCAAGCACAAATTAGTGGTATCGTTCTGCCCGTACAATCCTTTGAATAACAGGTTATATGTGGATACATATTTACAGTTCAGGTGGATACAGACGTATCGGGGTCGTGCACTCTCCGGGGGGGTGACGGAGCCCCAGGATTACCGGTGCGTCCTGATTCTGGGGGGCCTGTGGTCTAATCAGAGGCCGTTGACTGCCCATTTTGACGATATATATATCAACCACGGCTGCCACGCCCTCGCACTTGGGAGCAGGAGCCTCTCCAGAACCTCGTCACTCTCTCCATTTGGGGAATGGATCTCCGTTTATTGTGGGGCGTGCCCCCCGTAGAGGGGGGGAGGGTCTTGTTTCTTCCGGTCGTAGGGCCACGGCGTGTCCTGGCCAACCGTCACGGCGTCTGAAATTAATTTAGCCACGTGTTCAATTCCCAACTAAACACACTACACAAAGACTCAGGGGGGGAGAGGGAAGACACACTAGGGAAGAAAAGGGGGGGGGAAGGGGAGGACTGCCACTGCTCCTGGATTTGCCATGTGCCACTGCTTTTCCAGACCTCCCCGACTCCTCGTGCGCCCTTGCTAACCGCTTGATTCGGGGCCGCAGCCGTCCCTATCAGTCATGCCCGTCCCTGTGTTGCCAGCACTGCCATTCATCGAAGGAGAACTCTCCTTCCACTATCGCAGCGAAACGGTGGCATTGCTCTCCCCCGTGATGTCAGTTTGCGCCAGCCACGGAGACCAGACTTTTTGAAAATTTGAGCCAGTGTCATTGACCAAACTCGTCAATTTCTCCATCTGGCAGACGAACCAAATTCTGTTCCGAATCTTATCTATCGATGGGGTCGTGTTTTGTTTCCACAACGCCGTTGTCTCACACCTCATTGCTGTCGCTCTCGACAGGCCCTCCAGTGGTTTATTTAATAGAAATAACCAGGGGTCCAGAGGAATTTCGAGGCCCAAAATCCTCTTTAGCCAATCCTGTATTTGCACCCAGATGGGGCGCAATCGAGGGCAAGACCCCAGCATGTGCAACAAGTCCCCAGGCTCTCCACATTGTCTAGGGCACAAGGTTAGCCACGTGTTTTATCCCGATTCTGGGAGGGCTCAGTGGGCATGACCACGAGTCTAGTCTCCATGAGCTAGGTTGTGTACCTTGGCCTAGTGTAGGTTGTCCTCGTCGGGCTCTGTTTTTCCTCAATCGGTGCTCGTTGTTTTGTATAAAAAAAAACAAGATAACCGTGGATAGTGGTAATTTGTGCACTTAAGCAATATTATCCTCGGCTAAATACCCCACCAAGTGTACAAAGAAATAATGGTAGACAGATGGAGGGTTGCCAGGTGGCTTATCCAAAAATACTGGACTCAACGGTGAAAGGTGCGTCAGGTCACTGTGTCCAGGGAGGAAAATACCGGACACATACATGTCCAGTATTACAGTACCTCTCATTTTTTACTGGACAGAGTATATAAATACAGGACAGTCCAGTTCAATACTGGACACCTGGCCACCCTAGACAGATACCATATATCTCAGACCACAATTCTTTAAAGACGCCAAACAGGAGAAAAGAACACGGGGGGTAAATAGTTTCAGAGAAAAATCACCTTGAGGTTGAATAGTTGATGATTTCCCCTTTTTGATGTTGGTACAAAGTGGAAATACTCGATGGGGACTGAATGGAACTCTCACCCCGCGCTGATAATCCTTAACGTAACGTCACCAGTGGATGGGGGGTGGATACAGATAATAGGGAGCTGTCTCGGTCGTGATGGGAGAGACAAAAAACAAGATCTAAAATGTAATAAGACATCGAAAACGGCGTTTTTGTTTACAGCTCCCTATTATCTGTATCCACTCCGCATCCACTGGTGACGTTACGTTAAGGATTATCGGTGCAGGGGGAGCGTTCCATGCCGTCCCTATCAAGGGTTTGTATTTCGTGCACAATAATAGGTGAAATTACCTACTATTCACACGCAAGGTGATTTTAACTATGTACCCCGTGTTCAAACACCAACTAGAGTTCCAGCGCTCGCTGACTAAGGGGGGAAAAGGATCAAAACAAGGTATATGCCAAAATGAAAAATTATTTCATGCAAGCACAAGATGGTACAAATAAACTTGGAAGCGATGTCGCACAAGCGGGTAAGTAGTAATGGACCCTAAATAAAGGCGTTAAGGGGAAAAAAACACAGGGGAAGGGAGTGGGGGAAGACAATGGATAAGGTTTGGGGGGAGGGTTAAACACGATGAGGGGGGAGTAATCAGGGGGGCAACGTTTCGGGGTGAAGACTCCTTCCCCAAGCCCGTTCCCTCAGGTTCTACTCCCTGTGTTTTTTTTCCCCTTTACCCCGTGTTCTTTTCTCCTGTTTGGCGTCTTTAAAGAATTGTGGTCTGAGATATATGTCTAGGGTGGCCAGGTGTCCGGTATTGAACCGGACTGTCCTGCATTTGGATACTCTGTCCAGTAAAAAATGAGAGGTACTGTAATACTGGGCATGTACTGTATGTGTCCACTATTTTCCTCCCCGGACATAGTGACGTGACGCACCTTTCACCATTGAGTCCAGTATTTTTGGAGAAGCCACCTGGCCACCCTCCATCTGTCTACTCACCTGAGCAGATACCTATCCATACCACTTTTTCCACCAGACTATTACTACTCAGCCTTTTGTCTGGATCACTAAATATAGTGTTCATATCCAGAAATAGGCTTGTAGTTAGTGCTCCATACCTCGCTGTGACACACATACGCCCCTTCAGTTTAGGTTTTAAATAGAAAATTTGTTTGTTTGATTATCATTAAAATGTATTTATTTTGAGTTCCCTTTCCAGTGAGTGCATCCTTTGGGATTCTTTTCCTTGTTCTCCAATATACGTCTCTATCCCTGATAGCGCCACTCCAGTCTCTATTCTCGTATGCCATTGGCTGAGCGGGGTAAACTTCACCTCTCTCCCCTTCCCCCCCAGTAAACATTTGACATTATATGCATATTTGTAGCACGTTTTTGGGGGGCATAGCGCTGAGGTTGTGCTTTTTTTCCATTAGTCTAGAGTAGGGATACCCTAGGGCATGACCACCAAGTCTGCCCCTTATTCAACTGAAGCAGGTGCAGGAGGTCCTCGGGGAACATCCCCAAGAGCTGCACCGGAGTTGGGTACCACCAGTAGAGGACCTTTTGATGGTGGCGTATAGTGATGCTTTTGAAGCAGCCTCGAAGATCCCCCCCCCCCCCCAATCACCCTGGGTCCAATACCCTATCCAGGTCCGATTTCAACCCAAGGATAAACTTGACGGCGTCCTGTCAGCAAAGGATGCAAACAGATGAATGAAACAAGGACATCATTTGGTCAGGAGAATGGAGACCAACCTCTTCAAACCTTGTGAGGATAGGGCTGGTGGGGTGGCAGGATTGGGTGCGAGACCAATTGCAAATAGCGGAAGATCTCTCTGCTACCCAAGTCATGCTCAATAGATGGAGACTCCAATGATTTAGACCCTTTGCACATTGTTGGATCCTTCGAACCTACTTTTGACCCATGGTGAACGCCGGGTGGTGGAACAGAAGGGTGATTGAGGGGCGCCCCTGTTGGGTAGCTGACACCTATCTTTGGTTTGATCCCACATTTTAAGGGAATGAGTTATTGGGGGGTGGGGGTCTTCAACCTTTTCCCTTACTCCTTTTTGGAGACCAGAGTGAATTTCGTATGGGTGTCGGAGCGCTGTTCCACCCATCTCCTTAGTGTGGGGTCAGCGGGACATGCCACCAGTTGTCCCAGCTGTGCTGCTCTGTAGTATGAGTATATACATGGATGGTAAGCCGAGACCGCCGGCCACTTTCGGCATGCTAGGCCCGGTCTAGGACATTTCGGTTGCGGCCGTTTTTTTTGCCACAAGATGACCGCCGGTGTTTAGCTGCCACTGGGACATCTCTCCGCTGGCCGCTTCACCACCAAGGTAAGTCCCTAACCTTACCCCTTACCCTAAAACCTCCTAATACTAAAGCTACCCCCTACCGTAATGCCCCTTACTCTAAACCCTTACCCTAAAAACCTAACCCTAAAAACCTGAACCCTTTAACCTAATCCCTTACCCTAAAAACCTCAACCCATTACCCTAACCGTTTACCCTAACCCTTTCCCCTAATCATCTCAACCCTTTCCCCTAATCCCCTCAACCCTTAACCCCTTACATTAACTAAACCCTGTCACTTAACTTCACTTGATGTCACGGCTAGGAGTCGGGCGGGAGAGGGTCCCTCGGCGGCCAACATGGTGGAGACTTGGTCGTGGTGACGTGGCCGCGACCAAATATCCGATTCCGGGCTCGGGGTGGTCCTGCGCACCCCGAGGGTTTTTGTTTTCCACCCGGTGACATGGGATTGTCCATCTTTCATTGTTCCCCTTGCGGGATTGGGATCGGGAGGGTTGGGAACAGGTATAGTCTCCCCCAGTAGGAGACTCATTTCCACCGAGCGTGTTCACCGATCCAGGAGATGACGTGAGTGTCCCATTGAGAGAGGTCATCTTTACGTTTCTGTAGTATGGGGGGGCGGGGTAGACTATGGGGACATAGTATACAGCTCGGCACCCTAAACCCACCTTAGCAAACTTGACACCCGCTACAATTCAATTTGCCGTTTTGTTCTCCAATGCAACTACAGCACACATCACTGCGAAATGCTCAAAGAACTAGATCGGGCATCACTAGAGTCTAGGCGCAAAGTTCACCTTTCCTGTCTCGCCTTTAAATACTTTCTGGGCAAGCTACCCAGCTACCTGAACAAGCTCCTCACCCCTACCACATGCAGCACCTATCACCTGAGATCAGACTCCAAAAGACTGTTCATGGTCCAGCAAAGTATCCGGCCGCTCCTCCTTCTCTTACCGTGCCCCGCAAAAGTGCAACAACCTACCGGAGACTCTCACAGCCGCCACCAGGCTATGTTCTTTCATAACTAAAGCCGTCTCACATGTAAATCTGGTCTGTAACTGTTACATACGCCTATAATATATATTATCTGTAACTGTTACATACGCCTATAATATATATTATCTGTAACTGTTACATACGCCTATAACATAGAGATAATATAACTGTGCATGCAATGTCTTGTATACTGCACCGACACACTTTATTCGAGCAAATACCCAGTATGTACCTGGCAGATACCTGGAATGCGCCGCTCCTCACCTCTGACAAGCCCCATTGCGTTTGCCTTCCCAGCCTGGGTTCATGCCTGGCTGACGGGCGGCTGATCTGTTAAATGATAATGATTAGGATTTAATAGGCTGCAATGCTTCGCGTGTCTACCAGATGGCATAAATTCATGAATTGTAATGCAGTATATATATATTTACTGTGCAGTATTGCAGCCAGCGGGAATAAAATGCTTCAATCCCTGCCTGGAAAATAACCCAATGCACTCGGGCAGAAAACAGTCACAAACCTCAATACACCCGGGTATACCCGAATTCGTGGGACTAGCCGAGCTCGAATAAAGTGTGTCGCCAGTGTATGTGGCCCCCTTTCCCTATGCCTAAGGTAACTGCGCATGCTGCTGTACCTGTCTGCTCACATGAGGCCTGAGCCTCCGCCTCTGGGAGCCTGGGGTGAGCTCTTTCTCCTTGTGTGCAGCGCCTCCACCCAAGATCTCCATATCGACATTTATCAAAGATATTGGCTGATTTAGCTTGAGCCCCGAGAGGCGTCTTTACCCTCTTCTGGGATGAGAGCGTTGCGAGCCTGCAACATAGTTTGGGGTATCTGTCCCGCTTCCAGGAATGAGTTGTGAAGCTTAAGGAGTTGGGGGGAGACGAGACTGGGGGTCTTGCTTCCAAGATGTATTGGGAACGTTTTCCCGTGTAAGCTTTACCGGATTCAATTTAATGTCCGTCATATCAGAACTCCTGGAATTCTTTGGGAGATGGGTTTGACGGCAGACTATTTTTAGACGGATCGAGTGGATCCCATGTAGAGGGCGTCTACTTTTAACTTTTACGGGTCACCATGATGTCTGAGTTATTGGCTTCCTCGAAGAAAGTCCATTTAGTCCATGTCATAGACTTTTCGGCTCAAAAGAAATGTTTGGATGGAACAGCATTAAATACCAAGGTCTTCAATGCCCACCACGTGAGACACTACGAAGACGGTCGCACCGCAAATACAAATAGTTCAAAGCTTGGAGAGCGCATGCCACCGTGAGCGGGCTCGGACCATCCCTTATCAAACCTCAAGTGGTCCCTATCCCGGTTCTTTGCGAACCCCCGGACGCCCATATGGGCGTCCATCCAAGTGGCTTCCCTCCTAGACCCGAGTCCCCTTGTGACGGTCGATACCCAATGGCGTCGCCAAACGGGATCGCTCAGACAGGATAGCGACGAGTAACAAAACCCGTGGAGTATTTCCAGGGGGCATCGGTATTCCGTGTCTTGCGCCTGAGGCGGACGCAGTCTCTCCAAGGTGAAGTCATTGCGCACAAACCCAATGGCGTGTAAATGTTCCCCCAGTACCAAGGAAGAAACACAACGGGTCTACATGGAAAAGCTACACCCGCAGCTCCGGGCAAGGACAGGGAAATGCATTTATTTATAAAAATGTTTTTGAGAGTTACCTCTCGTTTTCAGGTATGTCCTGGGCACAGAGTTATAAAAAATACATGGTTACATTAAAAGAACAGAGGTTATACAATGAATTCACAGACATTTCATGCACAGATAAGAGTTGGAAAATTTGGTACAAGGGATAAAGGGCTTATGAGATTCAGATTGAAGTAGAGACGCTTTAACATCACCAAACGGCTCACACCCTTTGGCTGCGCCAAAGGCTGTCCGCCTTTTGGGGCAACGCAGACGTACACTGGGGGTGGTTGAGATTGAATCTGCTGCATCTGTGAACAAAAAGGACTTTGTGTCTCCTCTTGGCTCATTAACATTCCAGTGGGTGGGGTTGACGTTTCACAAAGTACAAGCACATGTTAACCCTCAGCACGCTGCTCCTGTGCAGAGGGGAGCAGCTCTTGGGGAGCCCCATCAGGCTGCCCACCTTTGGGGCAACGCAGATGTACATTGGGGTGGTTGAGATTGAATCTGCTGCAGCAGATGGGGTCCCAAATGTTATGTCCTTTTTGCCCCCACAATTAAACAGTTCTTTGGAGCCACTGCCAATTGTAATGTAGTTGAATGTTTTATTTATATATATATATATATAATATACTGTGCAGATTACTTTTAAGAATGATTTGATAATCGAATAAATCTCCTTTTGGAATGGGTGACGGCGCGATGACCTCACCAAGCACAGAGTGACAACATGGTCGCTCGGCGCAGCTGATAGGGGCGTCGGAACGCGCGGAGAGCACGGAATTCTCGTGCGAAACGCGTACCCGAAAAGGTTTCCTGATATGGCTCGGTCGCTAGGGGGACGGAAAAACTAGTTCGCGTGGCTCGGGAGCGGGAGGCGCAGGGTCAGAGCGTCATCGATGACGCAGTCAGACTGCGACGACTTGTCTCCGTGCGTTTTAACGGGAGGATGGGATGTTGAACACACTTTGAACTCAAACGTTATAACAATCTTTGTGTTTCAGATTAAATTGCAATATTTTAACACATTTACGAGCTGTGGAAGGGAAAACTCCTGTTTCTCGTGGCACGAGCACGTACCTCCCGCAGTGCATCTCTTGCTTGTTAACTAAATTGCTGTCACTGTTTTGTCAACATCAGTTGCGTGTCTGCGTTGTGCTTTCTCGTATAGTGTTAATCTACACAGCTGGCCTACAATTGTGCACATTTTCACTCACAGCGACTGAGTGAGAAATATATAAGGTGTGTGTGTGTGTGTGTGTGTGTGTCACAGGAAACACTCAGTAACATTAATGCGAGTGTTACATTACACGCGCAGCTCTCTCACACCTTAATAACTAACCACAATACTCTTTCTGCCTCCCTCTCTCTCTCTCTCCTCTCTCTCCTCTCTCTCCTCTCTCTCCTCTCTCGCTCTACTCTCTCTCTCTCTACTCTCTCTCTCTACTCTCTCTACTCTCTCTACCCCTCTCTCTCTCTGCCACCCCTCTCACTCTCTGCCCCCTGTCTCTCTGCCTCCCCCTTTCTCTCTCTCTCTCTCTGCCTCCCCCTTTCTCTCTCTCTCTCTCTGCCTCCCCCTTTCTCTCTCTCTCTCTGCCTCCCCCTTTCTCTCTCTCTCTCTCTCTCTCTGCCTCCCCATCTCTCTCTGCCTCCCCCTTTTTCTCTCTCTCTCTCTGCCCACCCCTCCCTGTCTGCCCCCCCTCTCTCTGCTCCCCCCCTCTCCTCTGTCAACCCCCAATCCTTCCTCTCTCGCACTCTCTCCCCCCTCCTCTCTCTCTGCCTCCCCCGGTCTGTGTCCCCCCCCCCCCTCTGTTCCTCCACTGCCCCCCCCCCCCCCCCCCCCGCACCACTCGATCTTTCTATACACCCCCCCCCCCCCCCCCTCTCTCTGTCTCCCCTCTCCATCCCCCCCCCCTCCTCCTCTCTTCCCCTCCCCTCACTCATTACTCGGTGCCACAGGAAGAGCAGAGTAACAAACAGCTGCAGGAAACCCGCAGGGAGGGGTATCTCTGGGTATCTCTGCCTCGCCCAGGCACTGCCAGGCACCGGGCTGCAGAGCGTTTCCCATGTACCCCTCCTCTGCCTGCTGCAGAGCGTTCCCCATGTACCCTCCTCTGCCTGCTGCAGAGCGTTTCCCTATGTACCCTCCTCTGCCAGCTGCAGAGCGTTACTCTGTGTGTCCTGCTCTGCCTGCTGCAGAGCGTTACTCTGTTTGTCCTGCTCTGCCTGCTGCAGAGCGTTTCCTATGTACCCTCCTCTGCCAGCTGCAGAGCGTTACTCTGTGTGTCCTGCTCTGCCTGCTGCAGAGCGTTTCCTATGTACCCTCCCCTGCCTGCTGCAGAGCGTTTCCTATGTACCCTCCCCTGCCTGCTGCAGAGGCGTTTCCTATGTACCCTCCTCTGCCTGCTGCAGAGCGTTTCCCATGTACCCTCCTCTGCCTGCTGCAGAGCGTTTCCCATGTACCCTCCCCTGCCTGCTGCAGAGCGTTTCCCATGTACCCTCCTCTGCCTGCTGCAGAGCGTTTCCCATGTACCCTCCTCTGCCAGCTGCAGAGCGTTTCCTATGTACCCTCCCCTGCCTGCTGCAGAGCGTTTCCCATGTACCCTCTCCCTGCCTGCTGCAGAGCGTTTCCCAAGTACCCTCCTCTGCCTGCTGCAGAGCGTTTCCTATGTACCCTCCTCTGCCAGCTGCAGAGCGTTTTCCCATGTACCCCTCCTCTCTGCCTGCTGCAGAGCGTTTCTTCCCCATGTCACCCTCCCTCTGCTCAGCCTCTGCAGAGCGTTTTCCTATGTACCCTCCCCCCTGCCTGCTGCAGAGCGTTTCCCCATGTACCCTCCCCCTGCCTGCTGCAGAGCGTTTCCCATGTACCCCTCCTCTGCCTGCTGCAGAGCGTTTCCTATGTACCCCCTCCTCTGCCAGCTGCAGAGCGTTTCCCCATGTACCCCTCCTCTGCCTGCTGCAGAGCGTTTCCCATGTACCCTCCTCTGCCAGCTGCAGAGCGTTTCCCATGTACCCCCCTCCTCTGCCAGCTGCAGAGCGTTTCCCATGTACCCTCGACTGCCTGCTGCAGAGCGTTTCCCATGTACCCCTCCTCTGCCTGCTGCAGAGCGTTTCCCATGTAGCCTCCTCTGCCAGCTGCAGAGCGTTTCCCATGTACCCTCCTCTGCCTGCTGCAGAGCGTTTCCCATGTACCCTCCTCTTGCCTGCTGCAGAGCGTTACTCTGTGTGTCCTGCTCTGGTTACACCTTCTCTGCAGATGATTGCTCTCCGGTGGTTATATCTTATACTATATTAGTGAAAGCACTGTATGCCTGCCTGCCTGCCTGCCTGCCTGCCTGCCTGCTGGATGTCCGGTGTCCCTAGGGGAAATCTCATTGGTCCCTTGGGCCGCCCCCGCACACCTCTCATTGGCCTGAGGCGGAGTGATGGGCCAAAGGACACACAGGGACACAAACACACACACAGGGACACACACACAGGGACACACACACACAGGGACACACACACACACACACACACACACACGGACACACACAGTGTCACACACACACACACACACACAGTGTCACACACACACACACACACACACACAGTGTCACACACACACACACACACACACACAGGGACACAAACACACACACAGGGACACACACATGGACACACACACACACACACACACACACACACACAGGGACACACACACAGTGTCACACACACACACACACACACACACACTAGGGGGGGGGTGTACATTAGCAGCATGTATAACCCGGGGGGTGGGGCTCACATACCCGCCGGTCCCAGAGCCTCCGCCTCTTCCTCCCCGAACATCAGCCTCCACACCCGCGCGCACCTCCTCCTCTCCCCGTGTCTCCCGCGCTTTCAGCCCCCCCCCCCCAAACCCCCCCTCCGGCGCCGCTACAGTCAGCTGGGGGAGCGAGTGCCCGGGACACAGCGGGGGAGCGGCCACAACAAGCTGCCTCCCGCCTCACATCCACGTGGGAGCTGCTGGACGGCTGAGGGAGCGGCCTTCACCTCCCCTCACCCACCCCTCACTACACTTCCCCTCCCTTCCACCTCCACCTCCCTCTACCCCCCCTTCACCCCCCCTCCACCTCCCCTCCACCCCCCCCCTTCACCTCCCCTTCACCTCTCCTCCACCCACCCCCCCTTCACCTCCCCTCCACCCACCCCACCTTCACCTCCCCTCCACCCCCCCCTTCACCTCCCCTCCACCCTCCCCTCCACCCTCCCCTTCACCTCCCCTCCACCCTCCCCTTCACCTCCCCTCCACCCCCCCTTCACCTCCCCTCCACCTCCCCTCCACCCCCCCCTCCACCTCCCCTCCACCCCCCCTTCACCTCCCCTCCACCCCCCTTCACCTCCCCTCCACCACCCCCCTTCACCTCCCCTCCACCCCCACCTTCACCTTCACCTTCACTCCCCCCTTACAACCTCCCACCACCTCCCCCCTCCTCACCCCCTCCCCCCACCACCTCGCGCCCCCTTCCCACCTTCCCACCACCTCCCCCCACCTTCCCACCACCTCCCCCCCCTTCCCACCTTCCCACCACCTCCCCCCCTTCCCACCTTCCCACCACCTCCCCCCCTTCGCACCACCTCCCCCCCCCCCTTCCCACCACTTCCCACCACCTCTCCCCCCCATTCCCACCACCTCTCCCCCCCATTCCCACCACCTCCCCCCCTTCTCACCACCCCCCCCCCCTTCCCACCACCTCCCCCCCCCCCCACACACACACGTAGACACACACACACACGTAGACACACACACACACACATAGACACACACACACACACGTAGACACACACACACACACACACACGTAGACACACACACACACACGTATACACACACACACGTATACACGTATACACACACACACACAAACACACACGTATACAGAAACACACACACGTATACACAAACACAGACACACACACACACGTAGACACACACACACACGTAGACACACACACACACGTAGACACACACACACACACGTACACACACACACACATGTACACGTACACACACACATGTACACGTAGACACACACACACATGTACACGTAGACACGTACACACACACATGGAGACATACACACACACGTATACACTCACACACGTATACACTCACACACGTATACACTCACACACGTATACACTCACACACGTATACACACACAGGTATACACACACATAATGTATACACACACATGTATACACACACACATGTATACACACACACACGTATACACACACACACACGTATAAACACACACACACGTATAAACACACACACATGTATACACACACACACACACATGTATACACACACACACATGTATACACACACACATGTATACACACACACACACGTATACACACACACACACACGTATAAACACACACACACACATGTATACACACACACACATGTATACACACACACACACGTGTATACACACAGACGTGTATACACACACAGATGTGTATACACACACACACACGTGTATACACACACACACGTGTATACACACACACACGTGTATACACACACATGTATACACACACACACACATGTATACACACACACATGTATACACACACACACGTGTATACACACACACAAACATGTATACACACACACAAATGTGTACACACACACACACACTTATACACACATACACACACTTATACACACATACACATACAATGTATACACACACACACACACACTATCCCCAGCACCACCACATCAGCACACCGGTATCCCATGCCCCCCCAGCACACTGGCATTCTCGGCTCCCCACCATTCCCAGCCCCCATCAACACCATCAGCACCCACACATCGCCACCTTTGCACCTCCCCCATCGGCACACCCACATCCGCACCCCCACATCAGCACCAAACCCTCCCAAATCAGCACACCAATACAATCACCATCAGTACAGCCACAGCAGCACTACCACCGCACATGGGCCGCGTGGACCACTCCCCACCCAAATGCCACCCCCACACCACAAACATCCCGGGCAACGCCGGGGCTCTCAGCTAGTATATATATATATAGCCCTGCTGCTCTATTAACTGTTTGCGTGCTGGAGCGCTGCAGAGCGTTGCACCTCCCCTCTGCTCTACGTGTCCCGTGTTTGGGTTTGTGGGGTTCCTGCGCGTTGCAGCGCGCCTGCAGGTGCAGGGCGTGTGTGCCCGGGCTCGCTCTGTGAGAGCCCAGTAACACATCGCAGAGCCGTGTCACATCGCAGAGCGGTGTCATAGCGCGCAGAGCCGTGTCACATCGCAGAGCGGTGTCATAGCGTGCAGAGCCGTGTCACATCGCAGAGCCGTGTCACATCGCAGAGCGGTGTCATAGCGTGCAGAGCCGTGTCACATCGCAGAGCCGTGTCACATCGCAGAGCCGTGTCACATCGCAGAGCCGTGTCACATCGCAGAGCCGTGTCACATCGCAGAGCCGTGTCATAGCGCGCAGAGCCGTGTCACATCGCAGAGCTGTGTCACATCGCAGAGCCGTGTCACATCGCAGAGCGGTGTCATAGCATGCAGAGCCGTGTCACATCGCAGAGCGGTTTCACATCGCAGAGCCGTGTCACATCGCAGAGCCGTGTCACATCGCAGAGCCGTGTCACATCGCAGAGCGGTTTCACATCGCAGAGCCGTGTCACATCGCAGAGCCGTGTCACATCGCAGAGCGGTGTCATAGCGCGCAGAGCTGTGTCACATCGCAGAGCCGTGTCATAGCGCGCAGAGCCGTGTCACATCGCAGAGCGGTGTCATAGCGCGCAGAGCCGTGTCACATCGCAGAGCGGTGTCATAGCGCGCAGAGCCGTGTCACATCGCAGAGCGGTGTCATAGCGTGCAGAGCTGTGTCACATCGCAGAGCGGTGTCATAGCGCGCAGAGCCGTGTCACATCGCAGAGCCGTGTCATAGCGCGCAGAGCCGTGTCACATCACAGAGCCGTGTCACATCGCAGAGCCGTGTCACATCGCAGAGCGGTGTCATAGCGTGCAGAGCCGTGTCACATCGCAGAGCCGTGTCACATCGCAGAGCCATGTCACATCGCAGAGCGGTGTCATAGCGTGCAGAGCCGTGTCACATCGCAGAGCGGTGTCATAGCGCGCAGAGCCATGTCATAGCGCGCAGAGCCGTGTCACATCGCAGAGCGGTGTCATAGTGCGCAGAGCCGTGTCACATCGCAGAGCGGTGTCACAGCACGCAGAGCCGTGTCACATCGCAGAGCCGTGTCATAGCGCGCAGAGCCGTGTCACATCGCAGAGCGGTGTCAGTGCGCAGAGCCGTGTCACATCGCAGAGCCATGTCACATCGCAGAGCGGTGTCAGTACGCAGAGCCATGTCACATCGCAGAGCGGTGTCACAGCGCGCAAAGCGGTGTCATAGCGCGCAGAGCCGTGTCACATCGCAGAGCGGTGTCACAGCGCGCAAAGCGGTGTCACAGCGCGCAGAGCCGTGTCACATCGCAGAGCGGTGTCATAGCGTGCAGAGCCGTGTCACAGCGCGCAGAGCCGTGTCACATCGCAGAGCGGTGTCATAGCGCGCAGAGCCGTGTCACATCGCAGAGTGGTGTCATAGCGCGCAGAGCCGTGTCACAGCGCAGAGCCGTGTCATAGCGCGCAGAGCCGTGTCACATCGCAGAGCCGTGTCACATCGCAGAGCCGTGTCACATCGCAGAGCCGTGTCACATCGCAGAGCCGTGTCACATCGCAGAGCCGTGTCACATCGCAGAGCCGTGTCACATCGCAGAGCCGTGTCACATCACAGAGCCGTGTCACACTGCAGAGCCGTGTCACATCGCAGAGCCGTGTCTCAGCGCGCAGAGCCGTGTCACATCGCAGAGCGGTGTCATAGCGTGCAGAGCCGTGTCACATCGCAGAGCCGTGTCACATCGCAGAGCCGTGTCACATCGCAGAGCGGTGTCATAGCGTGCAGAGCCGTGTCACATCGCAGAGCGGTGTCATAGCGCGCAGAGCCATGTCATAGCGCGCAGAGCCGTGTCACATCGCAGAGCGGTGTCATAGTGCGCAGAGCCGTGTCACATCGCAGAGCGGTGTCACAGCACGCAGAGCCGTGTCACATCGCAGAGCCATGTCACATCGCAGAGCCGTGTCATAGCGCGCAGAGCCGTGTCACATCGCAGAGCGGTGTCAGTGCGCAGAGCCATGTCACATCGCAGAGCGGTGTCAGTACGCAGAGCCATGTCACATCGCAGAGCGGTGTCACAGCGCGCAAAGCGGTGTCATAGCGCGCAGAGTGGTGTCACAGCGCGCAGAGCCGTGTCACATCGCAGAGCGGTGTCATAGCGTGCAGAGCCGTGTCACAGCGCGCAGAGCCGTGTCACATCGCAGAGCGGTGTCATAGCGCGCAGAGCCGTGTCACATCGCAGAGCCGTGTCACATCGCAGAGCCGTGTCACATCGCAGAGTGGTGTCATAGCGCGCAGAGCCGTGTCACAGCGCAGAGCCGTGTCATAGCGCGCAGAGCCGTGTCACATCGCAGAGCCGTGTCACATCGCAGAGCGGTGTCATAGCGCGCAGAGCCGTGTCACAGCGCAGAGCCATGTCATAGCGCGCAGAGCCGTGTCACATCGCAGAGCCGTGTCACATCGCAGAGCCGTGTCACATCGCAGAGCCGTGTCACATCGCAGAGCCGTGTCACATCGCAGAGCCGTGTCACATCGCAGAGCCGTGTCACATCGCAGAGCGGTGTCATAGCACGCAGAGCCGTGTCACATCGCAGAGCCGTGTCACATCGCAGAGCCGTGTCACATCGCAGAGCTGTGTCATATCGCAGAGCGGTGTCATAGCACGCAGAGCCGTGTCACATCGCAGAGCCGTGTCACATCGCAGAGCCATGTCACATCGCAGAGCGGTGTCATAGTGCGCAGAGCCGTGTCACATCGCAGAGCCATGTCACATCGCAGAGCGGTGTCATAGCGCGCAGAGCCGTGTCACATCGCAGAGCGGTGTCATAGCGCGCAGAGCCGTGTCACAGCACGCAGAGCCGTGTCACATCGCAGAGCCATGTCACATCGCAGAGCGGTGTCATAGCGTGCAGAGCCGTGTCACATCGCAGAGCGGTGTCACAGCGCGCAGAGCCATGTCACATCGCAGAGCGGTGTCATAGCGCGCAGAGCCGTGTCACATCGCAGAGCGGTGTCATAGTGCGCAGAGCCGTGTCATATCGCAGAGCCGTGTCACATCGCAGAGCGGTGTCATAGCGCGCAGAGCCGTGTCACATCGCAGAGCGGTGTCATAGCGCGCAGAGCCGTGTCACATCGCAGAGCGGTGTCAGTGCGCAGAGCCGTGTCACATCGCAGAGCCATGTCACATCGCAGAGCGGTGTCAGTACGCAGAGCCATGTCACATCGCAGAGCGGTGTCACAGCGCGCAAAGCGGTGTCATAGCGCGCAGAGTGGTGTCACAGCGCGCAGAGCCGTGTCACATCGCAGAGCGGTGTCAGTGCGCAGAGCCGTGTCACATCGCAGAGCCATGTCACATCGCAGAGCGGTGTCAGTACGCAGAGCCATGTCACATCGCAGAGCGGTGTCACAGCGCGCAAAGCGGTGTCATAGCGCGCAGAGTGGTGTCACAGCGCGCAGAGCCGTGTCACATCGCAGAGCGGTGTCATAGCGTGCAGAGCCGTGTCACAGCGCGCAGAGCCGTGTCACATCGCAGAGCGGTGTCATAGCGCGCAGAGCCGTGTCACATTGCAGAGCCGTGTCACATCGCAGAGCCGTGTCACATCGCAGAGTGGTGTCATAGCGCGCAGAGCCGTGTCACAGCGCAGAGCCGTGTCATAGCGCGCAGAGCCGTGTCACATCGCAGAGCCGTGTCACATCGCAGAGCGGTGTCATAGCGCGCAGAGCCGTGTCACAGCGCAGAGCCGTGTCATAGCGCGCAGAGCCGTGTCACATCGCAGAGCCGTGTCACATCGCAGAGCCGTGTCACATCGCAGAGCCGTGTCACATCGCAGAGCCGTGTCACATCGCAGAGCCGTGTCACATCGCAGAGCGGTGTCATAGCACGCAGAGCCGTGTCACATCGCAGAGCCGTGTCACATCGCAGAGCCGTGTCACATCGCAGAGCTGTGTCATATCGCAGAGCGGTGTCATAGCGCGCAGAGCCGTGTCACATCGCAGAGCCATGTCACATCGCAGAGCGGTGTCATAGCGCGCAGAGCCGTGTCACATCGCAGAGCGGTGTCATAGCGCACAGAGCCGTGTCACATCGCAGAGCCATGTCACATCGCAGAGCGGTGTCATAGCGAGCCGTGTCACATCGCAGAGCGGTGTCACAGCGCGCAGAGCCATGTCACATCGCAGAGCGGTGTCATAGCGCGCAGAGCCGTGTCACATCGCAGAGCGGTGTCATTGTGCGCAGAGCCGTGTCATATCGCAGAGCCGTGTCACATCGCAGAGCGGTGTCATAGCGCGCAGAGCCGTGTCACATCGCAGAGCCGTGTCACATCGCAGAGCGGTGTCATAGCGCGCAGAGCCGTGTCACATCGCAGAGCGGTGTCAGTGCGCAGAGCCGTGTCACATCGCAGAGCCATGTCACATCGCAGAGCGGTGTCAGTACGCAGAGCCATGTCACATCGCAGAGCGGTGTCACAGCGCGCAAAGCGGTGTCATAGCGCGCAGAGTGGTGTCACAGCGCGCAGAGCCGTGTCACATCGCAGAGCGGTGTCATAGCGTGCAGAGCCGTGTCACAGCGCGCAGAGCCGTGTCACATCGCAGAGCGGTGTCATAGCGCGCAGAGCCGTGTCACATCGCAGAGCCGTGTCACATCGCAGAGCCGTGTCACATCGCAGAGTGGTGTCATAGCGCGCAGAGCCGTGTCACAGCGCAGAGCCGTGTCATAGCGCGCAGAGCCGTGTCACATCGCAGAGCCGTGTCACATCGCAGAGCCGTGTCACATCGCAGAGCCGTGTCACATCGCAGAGCCGTGTCACATCGCAGAGCCGTGTCACATCGCAGAGCGGTGTCATAGCACGCAGAGCCGTGTCACATCGCAGAGCCGTGTCACATCGCAGAGCCGTGTCACATCGCAGAGCTGTGTCATATCGCAGAGCAGTGTCATAGCGCGCAGAGCCGTGTCACATCGCAGAGCCATGTCACATCGCAGAGCGGTGTCATAGCGAGCAGAGCCGTGTCACATCGCAGAGCGGTGTCATAGCGCGCAGAGCCGTGTCACAGCACGCAGAGCCGTGTCACATCGCAGAGCCATGTCACATCGCAGAGCGGTGTCATAGCGTGCAGAGCCGTGTCACATCGCAGAGCGGTGTCATAGCGCGCAGAGCCGTGTCACATCGCAGAGCTGTGTCATATCGCAGAGCGGTGTCATAGCGCGCAGAGCCGTGTCATATCGCAGAGCCGTGTCACATCGCAGAGCGGTGTCATAGCGCGCAGAGCCGTGTCACATCGCAGAGCCGTGTCACATCGCAGAGCGGTGTCATAGCGCGCAGAGCCGTGTCACATCGCAGAGCCATGTCACATCGCAGAGCGGTGTCATAGCGCGCAGAGCCGTGTCACATCGCAGAGCCGTGTCACATCGCAGAGCCGTGTCACATCGCAGAGCTGTGTCATATCGCAGAGCGGTGTCATAGCGCGCAGAGCCGTGTCACATCGCAGAGCCGTGTCACATCGCAGAGCCGTGTCATAGCGCGCAGAGCCGTGTCACATCGCAGAGCCGTGTCACATCGCAGAGCCGTGTCACATCGCAGAGCCGTGTCATAGCGCGCAGAGCCGTGTCACATCGCAGAGCGGTGTCATAGCGCGCAGAGCCGTGTCACATCGCAGAGCGGTGTCATAGCGCGCAGAGCCGTGTCACATCGCAGAGCCGTGTCACATCGCAGAGCCGTGTCATAGCGCGCAGAGCCGTGTCACATCGCAGAGCCGTGTCACATCGCAGAGCCGTGTCACATCGCAGAGCCGTGTCATAGCGCGCAGAGCCGTGTCACATCGCAGAGCGGTGTCATAGCGCGCAGAGCCGTGTCACATCGCAGAGCCGTGTCACATCGCAGAGCGGTGTCATATCGCAGAGCCGTGTCACATCGCAGAGCGGTGTCATAGCGCGCAGAGCCGTGTCACATCGCAGAGCCGTGTCAAATCGCAGAGCGGTGTCATATCGCAGAGCCGCGTCATAGTGCGCAGAGCCGTGTCACATCGCAGAGCCGTGTCATAGCGCGCAGAGCCGTGTCACATCGCAGAGCGGTGTCATAGCGCGCAGAGCCATGTCACATCGCAGAGCCGTGTCACATCGCAGAGCGGTGTCATAGCGTGCAGAGCCGTGTCACAGCGCGCAGAGCCGTGTCACATCGCAGAGCGGTGTCATAGCGCGCAGAGCCGTGTCACATCGCAGAGCCGTGTCATAGCGCGCAGAGCCGTGTCACATCGCAGAGCCGTGTCATAGCGCGCAGAGCCGTGTCACAGCGCAGAGCCGTGTCATAGCGCGCAGAGCCATGTCACATCGCAGAGCCGTGTCACATCGCAGAGCCGTGTCACATCGCAGAGCGGTGTCACATCACAGAGCCGTGTCACACTGCAGAGCCGTGTCACATCGCAGAGCCGTGTCACATCACAGAGCCGTGTCACACTGCAGAGCCGTGTCACATCGCAGAGCCGTGTCAAATCGCAGAGCGGTGTCATAGCGCGCAGAGCCATGTCACATCGCAGAGCCGTGTCACATCGCAGAGCGGTGTCATAGCGTGCAGAGCCGTGTCACAGCGCGCAGAGCCGTGTCACATCGCAGAGCGGTGTCATAGCGCGCAGAGCCGTGTCACATCGCAGAGTGGTGTCATAGCGCGCAGAGCCGTGTCACAGCGCAGAGCCGTGTCATAGCGCGCAGAGCCGTGTCACATCGCAGAGCCGTGTCACATCGCAGAGCCGTGTCACATCGCAGAGCCATGTCACATCGCAGAGCCGTGTCACATCGCAGAGCCGTGTCACATCGCAGAGCCGTGTCACATCACAGAGCCGTGTCACACTGCAGAGCCGTGTCACATCGCAGAGCCGTGTTACAGCGCGCAGAGCCGTGTCACATCGCAGAGCCATGTCACATCGCAGAGCCGTGTCACATCGCAGAGCCGTGTCACATCGCAGAGCTGTGTCATATCGCAGAGCCGTGTCACAGCGCGCAGAGCTGTGTCACATCGCAGAGCCATGTCACATCGCAGAGCGGTGTCATAGCGCGCAGAGCCGTGTC
This sequence comes from Ascaphus truei, assembly GCF_040206685.1. Taxonomy (NCBI): domain Eukaryota; kingdom Metazoa; phylum Chordata; class Amphibia; order Anura; family Ascaphidae; genus Ascaphus; species Ascaphus truei. Next base: position 33,684 of record NW_027454639.1, on the reverse strand, counting down.
ACATCGCAGAGCCATGTCACATCGCAGAGCGGTGTCATAGCGCGCAGAGCCGTGTCACATCGCAGAGCCATGTCACATCGCAGAGCGGTGTCATAGCGCGCAGAGCTGTGTCACATCGCAGAGCCATGTCACATCGCAGAGCGGTGTCATAGCGCGCAGAGCCGTGTCACAGCACGCAGAGCCATGTCACATCGCAGAGCGGTGTCACAGCGCGCAGAGCCATGTCACATCGCAGAGCGGTGTCATAGTGCGCAGAGCCGTGTCACATCGCAGAGCGGTGTCATAGCGCGCAGAGCCATGTCACATCGCAGAGCGGTGTCATAGCGCGCAGAGCCATGTCACATCGCAGAGCGGTGTCATAGCGCGCAGAGCCGTGTCACATCGCAGAGCCGTGTCACATCGCAGAGCCGTGTCATAGCGCGCAGAGCTGTGTCACATCGCAGAGCCGTGTTACATCGCAGAGCGGTGACATAGCGCGCAGAGCCGTGTCACATCGCAGAGCCGTGTCACATCGCAGAGCCGTGTCAAATCGCAGAGCGGTGTCATAGCGCGCAGAGCCGTGTCACATCGCAGAGCGGTGTCATAGCGCGCAGAGCCATGTCATATCGCAGAGCCGTGTCATAGCGCGCAGAGCCGTGTCACATCGCAGAGCGGTGTCATAGCGTGCAGAGCCGTGTCACATCGCAGAGCGGTGTCATAGCGTGCAGAGCCGTGTCACATCGCAGAGCGGTGTCATAGCGTGCAGAGCCGTGTCACATCGCAGAGCGGTGTCATAGCGTGCAGAGCCGTGTCACATCGCAGAGCCGTGTCATAGCGCGCAGAGCAGTGTCATAGCGCTATAATAACCAGCAGAGATATAATAACGTGCAGAGATATAATAACACGCAGCGAGATATAATAACACGCAGAGATATAATAACATGCAGAGATATAATAACGTGCAGAGATATAATAACACGCAGAGATACAATAACACGCAGAGATACAATAACATGCAGAGATATAATAACACGCAAAGATGTATAACACGCAGAGAGATATAATAACACGCAGAGAGATATAATAACACGCAGAGAGATATAACACGCAGAGATATAATAACACGCAGAGATATAATAACGCGCAGAGAGATAATAATGCGCAGAGAGATATAATAACACACAGAGAGATATAATAACACGTAGAGAGATATAATAACACGCAGAGAGATATAATAACACGCAGAGAGATATAACGCGCAGAGAGATAATAACGCGCAGAGATATAATAACACGCAGAGATATAATAACATGCAGAGATATAATAACACGCAGAGAGATATAATAACACGCAGAGATATAATAACACGCAGAGAGATATAATAACACGCAGAGATATAATAACACGCAGAGATATAATAACACGCAGAGAGATATAATAACACGCAGAGATATAATAACACGCAGAGATATAATAACACGCAGAGATATAATAACACGCAGAGATATAATAACACGCAGAGAGATATAATAACACGCAGAGAGATATAATAACACGCAGAGATATAATAACACGCAGAGATATAATAACACGCAGAGATATAATAACACGCAGAGAGATATAATAACACGCAGAGAGATAAAATAACACGCAGAGAGATATAATAACACGCAGAGATATAATAACACGCAGAGATATAATAACACGCAGAGATATAATAACGCGCAGAGATATAATAACGCGCAGAGATATAATAACGCGCAGAGATATATAATAACACGCAGAGAGGTATAATAACACGCAGAGAGATATAATAACACGCAGAGATATAACACGCAGAGAAATATAATAACACGCAGAGAGATATAATAACGCGCAGAGAGATATAATAACACGCAGAGATATAATAACACGCAGAGAGATATAATAACACGCAGAGATATAATAACATGCAGAGATATAATAACACGCAGAGAGATATAATAACATGCAGAGAGATATAATAACACGCAGAGATATAATAACATGCAGAGATATAATAACGCGCAGAGAGATATAATAACACACAGAGAGAGATATAATAACACGCAGAGATATAATAACATGCAGAGAGATATAATAACACGCAGAGATATAATAACATGCAGAGATATAATAACGCGCAGAGAGATATAATAACGCTCAGAGAGATATAATAACATGCAGAGATATAATAACACGCAGAGCGATGTAATAACACACAGAGAGATATAATAACACGCAGAGATATAATAACATGCAGAGATATAATAACACGCAGAGAGATATAATAACACGCAGAGAGAGATATAATAACACGCAGAGAGATATAATAACACGCAGAGAGATATAATAACACGCAGAGATATAATAACACGCAGAGAGATATAATAACACGCAGAGATATAATAACACGCAGAGAGATATAATAACACGCAGAGAGGTATAATAACATGTTCCCCTGCTCAGCCCTAGAGGTGGCAGGCTGTGTATTCCTGCCCTGCCCATCTCTGGAAGTGCCAGGCTGTGTATATATGCCCTGCCCATCTCTGGAGGTGCCAGGCTGTGTATACCTGCCCTGCCCATCTCTGGAAGTGCCAGGCTGTGTATACCTGCCCTGCCCATCTCTGGAAGTGCCAGGCTGTGTATACCTGCCCTGTCCATCTCTGGAAGTGCCAGGCTGTGTATATATGCCCTGCCCATCTCTGGAGGTGGCAGGCTGTGTATTCCTGCCCTGCCCATCTCTGGAAGTGCCAGGCTGTGTATATATGCCCTGCCCATCTCTGGAAGTACCAGTCTGTGTATACCTGCCCTGCCCATCTCTGGAAGTACCAGTCTGTGTATACCTTCTTTGCCCATCTCTGGAGGTGCCAGGCTGTGTATACCTGCCTTGCCCATCTCTGGAGGTGCCAGGCTGTGTATACCTGCCCTGCCCATCTCTGGAAGTACCAGTCTGTGTATACCTGCTTTGCCCATCTCTGGAGGTGCCATGCTGTGTATACCTGCCTTGCCCATCTCTGGAGGTGCCATGCTGTGTATACCTGCCTTGCCCATCTCTGGTGGTTCCAGTCTGTGTATACCTGCCTTGCCCGTCTCTGGTGGTTCCAGGCTGTGTATACCTGCCTGGCCCATCTCTGGTGGTTCCAGTCTGTGTATACCTGCCTTGCCCGTCTCTGGAGGTGCCAGGCTGTGTATACCTGCCTTGCCCATCTCTGGTGGTTCCAGTCTGTGTATACCTGCCTTGCCCGTCTCTGGTGGTTCCAGGCTGTGTATACCTGCCTTGCCCATCTCTGGTGGTTCCAGTCTGTGTATACCTGCCTTGCCCATCTCTGGAGGTGCCAGGCTGTGTATACCTGCCGTGCCCATCTCTGGTGGTTCCAGTCTGTGTATACCTGCCTTGCCCATCTCTGGTGGTTCCAGGCTGTGTATACCTGCTTTGCCCATCTCTGGAGGTTCCAGGCTGTGTATACCTGCCCTGCCCATCTCTGGAGGTTCCAGTCTGTGTATACCTGCCTTGCCCATCTCTGGAGGTTCCAGGCTGTGTATACCTGCTTTGCCCATCTCTGGAGGTTCCAGGCTGTGTATACCTGCCTTGCCCATCTCTGGAGGTTCCAGGCTGTGCATACCTGCCTTGCCCATCTCTGGAGGTTCCAGGCTGTGCATACCTGCCTTGCCCATCTCTGGAGGTTCCAGGCTGTGCATACCTGCCTTGCCCATCTCTGGAGGTTCCAGGCTGTGTATACCTGCTTTGCCCATCTCTGGAGGTTCCAGGCTGTGTATACCTGCCCTGCCCATCTCTGGAGGTTCCAGGCTGTGCATACCTGCCTTGCCCGTCTCTGGAGGTGCCAGGCTGTGTATACCTGCCGTGCCCATCTCTGGTGGTTCCAGTCTGTGTATACCTGCCTTGCCCATCTCTGGTGGTTCCAGGCTGTGTATACCTGCCTTGCCCATCTCTGGAGGTTCCAGGCTGTGCATACCTGCCTTGCCCATCTCTGGAGGTTCCAGGCTGTGCATACCTGCCTTGCCCATCTCTGGAGGTTCCAGGCTGTGCATACCTGCCTTGCCCATCTCTGGAGGTGCCAGGCTGTGTATACCTTCCCTGCCCATCTCTGGAGGTTCCAGGCTGTGTATACCTGCCTTGCCCATCTCTGGAGGTTCCAGGCTGTGTATACCTGCCTTGCCCATCTCTGGAGGTTCCAGGCTGTGTATACTTGCCTTGCCCATCTCTGGAGGTTCCAGGCTGTGCATACCTGCCTTGCCCATCTCTGGTGGTTCCAGGCTGTGTATACTTGCCTTGCCCATCTCTGGTGGTTCTAGGCTGTGTATACTTGCCAAGCCCGGGAAGTTCTCGGTTCCGCCTCACACCCTCTCTCCCTCTCTGTCTCAGAATGCCATGAACCTCCCCCCGGACAAGTTAAACGTGCTCCGCCAGTATGACCAGGACAAGAAATGGGAGCTGGTGTGTGACCAGGTGAGTGCCAGCGCTGTGTGTGGGACTTGGGAGGGGTGGTAATGCCAGGGGAACCAGGATCTGGGTAAACACTGGGTAAGATGTGGGTGGTGGTAATGCCAGGGGAACCAGGATCTGGGCAAACGCTGGGAAGGACGTGGGTGGTGGTGAGGCCAGGAGAAACAGTATGTGGGCAGATACTGTCCGGGGGTATTGGGGATAGGTAGGGTAGGATACCCCTGGGAGCAGGAACTCCCCTTCCAACCTGGTTTGATTGCCCCTCTCTCTGCAGGGGCGTTTCCAAGTTAAGAATCCGCCCGCGGCGTATATCCAGAAACTGAGGAGCTACGTGGACACAGGAGGCGTCGGCAGGAAGGTGAGAGGGTGTATACACACACACACACACACACACACATATCCCGGTTATAACGCGGTCTCATTCTGTGGACCCCAAGGACAGGGTTCAGCTATATATATATATGAATATCATGGAGTATTTCCATAGTTATCCTCATCCACAAGAGAGGAGACAAAGACCTCAAGAACTACAGAACAATCCGCCTACTTCCAATCACTTAGAAGAGTTTTATGAAGATACTCTTCACTAATCGGCTGCTACAAACCCTGGGCTTTGCCGGCCCAGAGAACGAGCGGGATTCTGCTCTGTGTACAACACAATGCACCACCTCCAAGTCGTAGAAGAAGTGATTTCCTGCGGAAATTAATATGATCCACCCCTTGGCTTAGGGTTCGTAGATGACGATGAAGCACGTCATGCTGTCTACACCTCAACGGTCCTAAATGACTGAAGAATACAAAGTGCAGAAGAAGCGTACGTTGATGTTATAAGGAACATTTCTGAGAATACGTATCACACATTAGATTACATGAAGATACAAGCAAGATAAGGATCAGCGAGGGAGTGCGGCAGGGAGACACCGTGTCACTAGGATCAGCGAGGGAGTGTGGCAGGGAGACACAGTGTCACCAGGATCAGGAAGGGAGTGCGGCAGGGAGACACCGTGTCACCAAAGCTTTTCACTGCAACACTTGTAGAATTGTTCAAGACATTAGATTAGGTGGAAAAAGGAATCAAAATGGTGAATATTTGTGTCTCTTACGATTTGCGGATGACATTTGTTATTTTTGCCACAAGTCCAGAAGGCCTCCACCAACAAATCGGGGAACTCGCCGAAGCCAGCAAGAAAGTGGCCTCCATGTGAATCTCAGCGACACCAAAGTGATGTTCAATAAACATGTCAAGCCTGCGAAGATCTGTATAAATAGAACTAGAAGAAGTGGAAGACCATGTCTACCTGGGCCGGCGAGTAACAATGGGTGGGGAACCTTATGAATGAAACCAGAAGGAGAATGGAGATGGGATGGAGGCATTTGGAAGAAACAGGACAATATTACAAGGGAATCTTCCACAGGCACCTCAAGAGGGACATGTCCAACCCGTGTATCCTGCCCACGCTCACGTACGGATGTGACACTTGGACCCTAAATGGAAAGATAATTCAGAAGCTTCAGACAATGCAAAGAAGTATGGAGAGATGCATGCTGGGTATTACCCAAAGAAGTATGGAGAGATGCATGCTGGGTATTACCGGGAGAGAGAGGAAAATTAATGAATGGGTTCGAAACCAAACAAACGTTTGTGACATCATCACCTGGTGGAAGAAATTAAAATGGCGGTGGGCCGGACATAACGCAAGAAGAAATGACCATCGTTTGACAAAGATGGAACTCAACTGGATTCCAAGAGAGATGAAAAGACTAAGACGACCAATAGCAATATGGGAGGATGGGATGAGGGAATGTGTGGGAGCGACGTGGAGAAGAGGCTGTAACCGCAGGACCTGGGAGATCACTGGGGAGGCTTCATCCAGCAGTGGGGAGACACGGGCTGGGGAGGATGGGATGAGGGAATGTGTGGGAGCGACGTGGAGAAGAGGCTGTAACCGCAGGACCTGGGAGATCACTGGGGAGGCTTCATCCAGCAGTGGGGAGACACGGGCTGGGGAGGATGGGATGAGGGAATGTGTGGGAGCGACGTGGAGAAGAGGCTGTAACCGCAGGACCTGGGAGATCACTGGGGAGGCTTCATCCAGCAGTGGGGAGACACTGGCTGGGGAGGATGGGATGAGGGAATGTGTGGGAGCGACGTGGAGAAGAGGCTGTAACCGCAGGACCTGGGAGATCACTGGGGAGGCTTCATCCAGCAGTGGGGAGACACGGGCTGGGGAGGATGGGATGAGGGAATGTGTGGGAGCGACGTGGAGAAGAGAGGCTGTAACCGCAGGACCTGGGAGATCACTGGGGAGGCTTCATCCAGCAGTGGGGAGACACAGGCTGGAGAGAATGGGATGAGGGAATGTGTGGGAGCGACGTGGAGAAGAGAGGCTGTAACCGCAGGACCTGGGAGATCATTGAGGAGGCTTCATCCAGCAGTGGGGAGACACGGGCTGGGGAGGATGGGATGAAGGAATGTGTGGGAGCGACGTGGAGAAGAGAGGCTGTAACCACAGGACCTGGGGGATCACTGGGGAGGCTTCATCCAGCAGTGGGGAGACACGTGCTGGGGAGGATGGGATGAGGGAATGTGTGGGAGCGACGTGGAGAAGAGAGGCTGTAACCGCAGGACCTGGGAGATCACTGGGGAGACTTCATCCAGCAGTGGGGAGACACGGGCTGGAGAGGATGGGATGAGGGAATGTGTGGGAGCGACGTGGAGAAGAGAGGCTGTAACCGCAGGACCTGAGGGATCACTGGGGAGACTTCATCCAGCAGTGGGGAGACACGGGCTTAAGATGGTGATAATGATCTTACAATGTAATATCGGTGATTGATGTCCACTTGCCCAATGCCACAAGGAGACATACACACGGAGATATGCATACACAGATATACACACTTGTGTGTGTATTTATATATATACTAGCTGAGAGACCCGGCGTTGCCCGGGATGTAAATGCGTAATAGGTAGTATTATTTATAAATCGTTTAACAATAGGTGACTGTTTGTTGTAAAGGTTGGATAATAATATTGAAAAGAAAGATGGAAGAAAATGTAATACGATGTTGTATAAAAATGGTTTATTGTAACCACACCACAGTACAATGTATATTTTGGTGCCATAAGTGATGTAAAAATCTGAGTCGTGTGTCCTGCTAGGGTGTGAGGCGGCGGGTGGCGCGTGGGTTGTGAGTGCTGTGTGCGAGTGGGGGTCCTGCTAGGGTGTGAGGCGGCGGGTGGTGCGTGGGTTGTGAGTGCTGTCTGTGAGTGGGGGTCCTGCTAGGGTGTGAGGCGGCGGGTGGCGCGTGGGTTGTGAGTGCTGTCTGTGAGTGGGGGTCCTGCAAGGGTGTGAGGCGGCGGCTGGTGCGTGGGTTGTGAGTGCTGTCTGTGAGTGGGGGGTCCTGCTAGGGTGTGAGGCGGTGGGTCAGTGATGTCGGTGCGTAGGGGCGGGAGGCAGCAGGTGTGTGTGGCGGCAGGTATGTGTCGAGTGTGGCGGGTGTCTGTTGAGTGCGTGCAGCGGCTGTGAGGCGGTGGGTGAAAGGCAGAGGCGGCCGGAGTAAGGGCGGGTGAAAGGCAGAGGCGGGGGTTGGGAGGCGGTAAGGCGGGCATGAAGGCGAAGGGCGGCGGGAAGGGGAGGAGGGGGTGGAGGAGGGGGGCAAGGGGTGGAGGAGGGGGGCAAGGGGTGGAGGAGGGGGGCAAGGGGTGGAGGAGGGGGGAAGGGTTAGAGGAGGGGGGGGAAGGGTTAGAGGAGGGGGGGGAAGGGTTAGAGGAGGGGGGGGAAGGGTTAGAGGAGGGGGGGGAAGGGTTAGAGGAGGGGGGGAAGGGTTAGAGGAGGGGGGGGAAGGGTTAGAGGAGGGGGGGGAAGGGTTAGAGGAGGGGGGGAAGGGTTAGAGGAGGGGGGGGGAAGGGTTAGAGGAGGGGGGGGAAGGGTTAGAGGAGGGGGGGAAGGGTTAGAGGAGGGGGGGGAAGGGTTAGAGGAGGGGGGGAAGGGTTAGAGGAGGGGGTGGAAGTGTGGGAGGGGGTGGGAGGGGAAAGGGGAAAAAGAGGTGGAGGGGGGGAAGAGGAGCGGAGGGGGGGGTGGAAAGGGGAGCGGAGGGGGGGTGAAGGGGAGCGGAGGGGGGGAAGGGGAGCGGGGGGGGAAGGGGAGCGGGGGGGAAGGGGAGCGGGGGGGGAGGGGAGAAGTGGTGGGAAGGGGGAGGAGGGGGGAGGTGGTGGAAAGGGGGAGAAGGGGGGAGGTGGTGGGAAGGGGGAGAAGGGGGGAGGTGGTGGGAAGGAGGAGGAGGGGGAAGGTGGTGGAAAGGGAGAGAAGGGGGGATGTGGTGGGAAGGGGGAGGAGGGGGAAGGGGGAGGAGGGGGAAGGTGGTGGGAAGGGGGAGGAGGGGGTAGGTGGTGGGAAGGGGAAGGTGGTGGGAAGGGGGAGGAGGGGGGAGGTGGTGGGAAGGGGGGGAGGGTGGAGGTGGTGGGAAGGGGGGGAGGTGGTGGGAAGGGGGGGAGGTGGTGGGAAGGGGGAGGCGGGGGGAAGGCGGGGGGTGGGAGGAGGTGGGAAGGCGGGGGGTGGGAGGCGGTGGGATGGCAGGGGTGGGAAGGGGGGTGGGAGGCGGTGGGAAGGGGGGTGGGAGGCGGTGGGAAGGGGGGTGGGAGGCGGTGGGAAGGGGGGTGGGAGGCGGTGGGAAGGGGGGGGAGGTGGTGGGAAGGGGGGGAGGGAGGCGGTGGGAAGGGGGGGGGAGGCGGTGGGAAGGGGGGGGGAGGCGGTGGGAAGGGGGGGTGGGAGGCGGTGGGAAGGGGGGGTGGGAGGCGGTGGGAAGGGGGGGGGAGGCGGTGTGAAGGGGGGGGAGGCGGTGGGAAGGGGGGGAGGCGGTGGGAAGGGGGGGGGAGGCGGTGGGAAGGGGTGGGGGGAGGCGGTGGGAAGGGGTGGGGGGAGGCGGTGGGAAGGGGGGGGAGGCGGTGGGAAGGGGGGGGGGCGGTGGGAAGGGGGGGGAGGCGGTGGGAAGGGGGGGGGCGGTGGGAAGGGGGGGGAGGCGGTGGGAAGGTGGAGGGGAGGCGGTGGGAAGGGGGGGGAGGCGGTGGGAAGGGGGGGAGGCGGTGGGAAGGGGGGGGAGGCGGTGGGAAGGGGGGGTGGAGGGGAGGTGAAGGGGGGGTGGAGGGGAGGTGAAGGTGGGGGGGTGGAGGGGGGGGTGGAGGGGAGGTGAAGGGGGGGTGGAGGGGAGGTGAAGGGGGGGGAGTGGAAGGGAGGTGAAGGGGGGGGTAGAAGGGAGGTGAAGGGGGGGGTGAAAGGGAGGGGGTGAAGGGGGGGGGTGGAGGGGAGGTGAAGGGGGGGTGGAGGGGGGGAGGTAAATGGGGAGGTGAAGGGGGGTGGAAGGGAGAAGTGGAGTGAGGGGAGGTGAAAGGGGGTGAGGGGAGGTGATGGGGGGTGAGGGGTGGGTGAGGGGAGGTGAAGGCCGCTCACTCACCCGTCCGGCAGGTCCCACGTGGATCTGAGGCGGGAGGCAGCGTGTTGTGGCCGCTCTCCCGCTGTGTCCCGGGCGCTCGCTCGCTCGCTCCCCCGCTGACTGTAGCGGCGCCGGGGGGGGGGGGTATCGGGGAGACACTGACACTGGAGGGGAGGGGGGGGTGGAGGGGAGGTGAAGGGGGGGTGGAGGGGAGGTGAAGGCCGCTCACTCACCCATCCGGCAGGTCCCACGTGGATCTGAGGCGGGAGGCAGCGTGTTGTGGCCGCTCCCCCGCTGTGTCCCGGGCGCCACCATCTTGGGCACTCGGCGCCGCGAGGCAGCCTGCCTGGCCACTGGCTGTTCCCCCGCCGGGGAGGGGGGGGGCATATGTGTGGGGGGGGGGGGAGAGGTGGGAGATATAGAGGGGGGGTCTCGCACGGCCGCTGACACTGGGTGGGGGGGGGGGGCGCTGAAGGGCTAATAATAGTGTGTGTGTGTGTCCCGCTGACTGTAGCGGCGCCGGAGGAGGGGGGGGGGTCGGGGTGAAAGCGCGGGGAGACACGGGGAGAGGAGGAGGTGCGCGCGGATGCTGCTAACACTGTGAGCCCCGTGTGTGTGTGTGTGTGTGTGTGTGTGTGTGTGTGTGTGTGTGTGTGTGTGTGTGTGTGTGTGTGTCCGTGTGTGTGTGTGTCCCTGTGTGTGTGTGTCCCTGTGTGTGTGTGTGTGTGTCCCTGTGTGTGTGTGTGTGTCCCTGTGTGTGTGTGTGTCCCTGTGTGTCCTTTGGCCCGTCACTCCGCCTCAGGCCAATGAGAGGTGTGCGGGGGCGGGCCAAGGGACCAATGAGATTTCCCCTAGGGACACCGGACATCCAGGCAGGCAGGCAAACATACAGTGCTTTCACTAATATAGTATAAGATATATATATATATATATATATATATATATACACACACACACAAGTGTGTATATCTGTGTATGCATATCTCCGTGTGTATGTCTCCTTGTATTTATATATATATATATACACACACAGTGGTCGACAAATCCCCAAAAAATCTACTCGCCAAACAAAAAAATCTACTCGCCACCTAGTACCACACGTGTGCTTCTTGGGCCAATAGGAGCTCGCCACGATGTTAAATCCACTCGCCCGGGCGAGCAAATGTATAGGTTTGTCGAATACTGCATATATATATATATACAGTAAGTCCTCGCTTTACGACGAATGGCTTATCCGACGCTGTCCAATGCATCCCTATGGCCGGTTTTACGACTCCAAAATGGCGTATCCGACGCTCTTACGACGCTTTGCAAAGTTGCAACATTATGTCAATCAGAAGGCTGCAGTCAGGGAAATCGCCCAGATCAGTCTGTGTGAGGGTTTAGTGGGGTATTTAGGCCTTTAAACATATCTAACAGTTTTATTACACAGTTCTGGATTCAATAAATAGAATCTTTACATCATAATGTATGTGTGTGCAGCATAATCTTATTGTTTGAGTAAAATATTTTGTGTATTTTAGCATTAAAAATGCCATCAGGAACGGAACGTTTGATTTAAACAGTGTTCCTACGGGAAAACGGGTTTCGCTTTACAACGTTTCGCTATCCGACGCCATGTTGAGTAACGCATTGCGTCGGATAACCGAGGAATGCCTGTATACACACACACACACACACACACACACACACACACACACACACACACACACACACACACACACACATTCTGCATTAATACGTCCTTATTTGAACGTATTTATTGTTTTGTTTCAGTTCAGGAGACGGGATCAGGAACCCACACTGGTCCTGAGGGAACTGGAAATCTCTCTACGGACAAATCACATCGGGTGAGCCCAGGAGTCTACTCGGAGGCTGTGCCTCCCACTTCCAAGACCAGCACAGTCTGACCCAAACAAGGGTGTCACAAGGAGCCATGGGCTAATAAGGATTTGCCTTTCAGTGCCCATGGGCTAATAAGGATTTGCCTTTCAGTGCAGGGTGACACAGTGACACACAGAAGGTGACACAGTCAGAAGGTGACACAGACAGAAGGTGACACTGACAGAAGGTGACACTGACAGAAGGTGACACTGACAGAAGGTGACACAGACAGAAGGTGACACAGTGACACAGACAGAAGGTGACACAGACAGAAGGTGACACAGTGACACCGTGACACTGACAGAAGGTGACACAGTGACACAGACAGAAGGTGACACAGACAGAAGATGACACATTGACACAGACAGAAGGTGACACAGTGACATAGACAGAAGGTGACACAGTGACATTCAGGTGACACACAGAAGGTGACACAGACAGAAGGTGACACAGTGACACACAGTAGGCGGCACAGTGACACAGACAGAAGGTGACACAGACAGAAAGTGACAGTGACACAGACAGAAGGTGACACAGACAGAAGGTGACACAGTGACACAGACAGAAGGTGACACAGTGACACTCGTGACACAGACAGAAGGTGACACACTGACAGACAGAAGGTGACACAGACAGAAGGTGACACACTGACAGACAGAAGGTGGCACACTGACAGACAGAAGGTGACACACTGACAGAAGGTGACACAGACAGACGGTGACACACTGACAGACAGACGGTGACACACTGACAGACAGAAGGTGACACACTGACAGAAGGTGACACACTGACAGAAGGTGACACACTGACAGAAGGTGACACACTGACAGAAGGTGACACAGTGACAGAAGGTGACACACTGACAGAAGGTGACACACTGACAGAAGGTGACACACTGACAGACAGAAGGTGACACAGACAGAAGGTGAAACACTGACAGACAGAAGGTGACACACTGACAGACAGAAGGTGACACAGTGACACAGACAGAAGGTGATGCAGTGACAGACAGAAGGTGACACACTGACAGACAGAAGGTGACACACTGACACAGACAGAAGGGGACACAGACAGAAAGTGACACAGTGACACAGACAGAAGGTGACATAGTGACACAGACAGAAGGTGACACAGACAGAAGGTGACAAAGTGACACAGACAGAAGGTGACACAGTGACACTCAGGTGACACAGACAGAAGGTGACACAGTGACAGACAGAAGGTGACACAGACAGAAGGTGACACAGATAGAATGTGACACAGTGACACAGACAGAAGGTGACACACTGACAGACAGAAGGTGACACAGTGACAGACAGAAGGTGACACACTGACAGACAGAAGGTGACACAGACAGAAGGTGACACACTGATAGACAGAAGGTGACACAGACAGAAGGTGACACACTGACAGACAGAAGGTGACACACTGACAGACAGAAGGTGACACACTGACAGACAGAAGGTGACACACTGACAGACAGAAGGTGACACAATGACACAGACAGAAGGTGACGCAGTGACAGACAGAAGGTGACACAGACAGAAGGTGACACATTGACAGACAGAAGGTGACACACTGACAGACAGAAGGTGACACAGTGACAGACAGAAGGTGACGCAGTGACAGACAGAAGGTGACGCAGTGGCAGACAGAAGGTGACACAGTGACAGACAGAAGGTGACACAGACAGAAGGTGACACACTGAGAAGACAGAAGGTGACACAGTGACAGACAGAAGGTGACACAGACAGAAGGTGACACACTGACAGACAGAAGGTGACAGTGACAGACAGAAGGTGACACAGTGACAGACAGAAGGTGACACGGTGACAGACAGAAGGTGACACGGTGACAGACAGAAGGTGACACAGAGAACGTGACACACACAGAAGGTGACACAGTGACAGACAGAAGGTGACATGTGTCCCCGTGTCACAGGTGGGTGGAGGACTTCCTGAGCTCGGAGAATCGGGGGCTGGACGCGCTGGTGGAATACCTGTCCTACACGTGAGTACCGGGAGGGGACCGGACACAGGGCTCCGAACAGGTTAATACCACGCAGCACATGGGCCAGGTGTGAGGGGCACGCGTGTGAGAGGCGTGCGACCTTACACACGTGTGTATACATACATATTCAATTATAATGTCACCGCCACGTAATTTGGGGACTGTGACATATTAACACTTTCACCGCTGAGGGAGGGGGGGGGGTAATTCTGCACATTGCTAACTTCTCTCCCCCACCCCTGTCTCTTCCCATCCCTCCCACTCCCGTCCTCCTCCCACCCCTCTCTCCCCTCCCCCTCTCTCCCCTCCCCCTCTCTCCCCTCCCCCTCTCTCCCCTTCCTCTCCCCTTCTTCTCCCCCCCCACCCTCTTCTCATTTATGTCTGCCTCCTCCTTTCTCTCACCCTGTTCTGCTCTTCCCCCCTCCCTGTCTCTCTCCCCTCCTCCCTCCCAATCTCTCTCCCCACTCCTCTTCCCCCTCCCTGTCTTTCTCTCCCTCATCCTCTTCCCCCCCATATCTCTCTCCCCCCCTCCTCCACCTCTCCCTCCCCCTCCTACGTCTCTCCCTCCCCCCGCCCCCCCTCTCTCCCCCCCCCCCAGCCCTGTCTCTCTCCCTCCTGCAGGTTGGATGTAGACAGTTCTGATAATGGGACAGTGGAGAGGAACAAACAGACGCCGCTTCAGAGATCCCTGGAAGACATCAACAAGGGCAGCGCGTCCCCCTCACCCACCCACCCCCCCTCCCGGGCACGGAACCTGACAGCCAGGTAACCCCCCTATACCCCCCCCCTCACCCACACCCCCCCCCCTCCCGGGCACGGAACCTGACAGCCAGGTAACCCCCCTATACCCCCCTCTCACCCCCACACACCCCCCTCCCGGGCACGGAACCTGACAGCCAGGTAACCCCCCTATACCCCCCCCTCACCCACCCCCCCCCCTCCCAGGCACGGTACCTGACAGCCAGGTAACCCCCCTATACCCCACCCTCACCCACACACCCCTCCTCCCGGGCACGGAACCTGACAGCCAGGTAACACCCCCCCCTATACCCCCTTCATCCACACACACCCCCTCCCGGGCACGGAACCTGACAGCCAGGTAACCCCTCCCCCTATACCCCCCACACCCCCCCCCCTCCCGGGCACGGAACCTGACAGCCAGGTAACCCCCCCCCCTATACCCCCCTCACCCACACACACCCCCTCCCGGGCACGGAACCTGACAGCCAGGTAACCCCCCCCTATACCTCCCTCACCCACACACACCCCCTCCCGGGCACGGAACCTGACAGCCAGGTAACCCCCCCCCCTATACCCCCCTCACCCACACAGCCCCCTCCCGGGCACGGAACCTTACAGCCAGGTAACCCCCCTCCTATACCCCCCTCACCCCCACACCCCCCCTCCCGGGCACGGAACCTTACAGCCAGGTAACCCCCCTATACCCATCTCACCCACACACCCCCCTCCCGGGCATGGAACCTGACAGCCAGGTAACCCCCCCCTATACCCCCCTCACCCACACACACCCCCTCCCGGGCACGGAACCTGACAGCCAGATAACCCCCCCCTCACCCCCACACCCCCCCCCTCACCCCCACGCCCCCCACCCTCTAATCCCAGCTCTCACCCACACACCCCCCCTCCCGGGCACGGAACCTGACAGCCAGGTAACCCCCCCCCCTATACCCCCCTCACCCACACACACACCCTCCCGGGCACGGAACCTGACAGCCAGGTAACCCCCCCCCCCTCTAATCCCTGCTCTCACCCACACACCCCCCCTCCCGGGCACGGAACCTGACAGCCAGGTAACCCCCCCCCTCTAGTCCCTGCTCTCACCCACACCCCCCCCCTCCCGGGCACGAAACCTGACTGCCAGGTAACCCCCCCTATACCCCTCTCACCCACACACACACACCCCTCTAATCCCTGCTCTCACCCACACCCCCCCTCCCAGGCACGGAACCTGACAGCCAGGTAACCCCCCTATACCCCTCTCACCCACACACCCCCCTCCAGGGCACGGAACCTGACAGCCAGGTAACCCCCCTATACCTCTCTCACCCACACACCCCCCTCCAGGGCACGGAACCTGACAGCCAGGTAACCCCCCTATACCCCTCTCACCCACACACCCCCCTCCAGGGCACGGAACCTGACAGCCAGGTAACCCCCTTATACCCCTCTCACCCACACAACCCCTCCAGGGCACGGAACCTGACAGCCAGGTAACCCCCCTATACCCCCCTCACCCACACACACCCCCTCCCGGGCATGGAACCTGACAGCCAGGTAAACCCCCTATACCCCTCTCACCCACACACCCCCCTCCCGGGCACGGAACCTGACAGCCAGGTAACCCCCCTATACCCCCCTCACCCACACACACACCCCCTCCCAGGCACGGAACCTGACAGCCAGGTAACCCCCCTATACCCCTCTCACCCACACATCCCCCCTCCTGGGCACGGAACCTTACAGCCAGGTAACCCCCCTATACCCCTCTCACCCACACACACCCCCTCCCGGGCACGGAACCTGACAGCCAGGTAACCCCCCTATTCCCCCCCCTCCCAGGCACAGAACCTGACAGCCAGGTAACCCCCCTATACCCCCCTCACCCACACACACCCCCTCCCAGGCACGGAACCTTACAGCCAGGTAACCCCCCTATACCCCCCTCTCACCCACACACCCCCTCCCAGGCACGGAACCTGACAGCCAGGTAACCCCCCCTATACCCCCCTCACCCCCACCCCCCCCCTCTAATCACTGCTCTCACCCACACACCCCCACCCGGGCACGGAACCTGACAGCCAGGTAACCCCCCTATACCCCCCTCACCCACACACCCCCCCTCCCGGGCACGGAACCTTACAGCCAGGTAACCCCCCTATACCCCCCTCTCACCCACACCCCCCCCCCTCCCGGGCACGGAACCTTACAGCCAGGTAACCCCCCTATACCCCCCCCCCTCCCAGGCAGGGAACCTGACAGCCAGGTAACCCCCCTATACCCCCCTCAAACACCCCCCCCCCTCCCAGGCACGGAACCTTACAGCCAGGTAACCCCCCTATACCCCCCTCACCCACACCCCCCCCCTCCCAGGCACGGAACCTGACAGCCAGGTAACCCCCCTATACCCCTCTCACCCACACCCCCCCCCCCTTCCCGGGCATGGAACCTGACAGCCAGGTAACCCCCCTCCTATACCCCCCTCACCCACACACCCCCCCCCCTCCCGGGCACAGAACCTGACAGCCAGGTAACCCCCCTATACCCCTTTCACCCACATACCCCCCTCCCGGGCATGGAACCTGACAGCCAGGTAACCCCCCTCCTATACCCCCCTCACCCACACACCCCCCCCCCTCCCGGGCACGGAACCTGACAGCCAGGTAACCCCCCCCAATACCCCCCTCACCCACACCCCCCCCCTCCCAGGCACGGAACCTGACAGCCAGGTAACCCCCCCCCAACTTCCCCATAACCTCTCCTCCCCCCCCCCCAAGTTCAATTAACCATCCAGACCTAGAGGTGCCCGGCTCTGTATCCCTGAGTCTGTCCAGTCCTAGAGGTTTGGTTTCCATGTCCCCACAGATACATACACAGCCGCGCGACGCGAAACTCACGACACGGGAACGTGAAGGAAGATGTACACGTGTGTGTCATGTGTCTGCGGGCGATCATGAACTACCAGGTACCAATCACATGTGTAATGTATGTACACGCCTCGAACATGCACATCTAATGTACACGCCTCAAACACGCACGCCTAATGTACATGCTTCAAACACGCACACATAATGTACACGCCTCACAAACGCACACCTAATGTACATGGCTAACACACGCACACATAATGTACACGCCTCACACACTCACACCTAATGTACACGCCACCCACATGCACACCTAATGAACACGCCTCACACACGCACACCTAATGTACACGCCTCACACAAGCACACCTAATGTACACGCCTCACACACTCACACCTAATGTACACTCCTCACACAAGCACACCTAATGTACACTCCTCACACACGCACACCTAATGTACACGCCTCACATATGCACACCTGATGTACACGCCTCACACACGCACACCTAATGTACACGCCTCACATATGCACACCTAATGTACACACCTAACACACGCACACCTAATGTACACACCTAACACACGCACACCTAATGTACACACCTAACACACGCACACCTAATGTACACACCTAACACACGCACACCTAATGTACACGCCTCACATATGCACTCCTGATGTACACGCCTCACACACGCACACCTAATGTACACGCCTCGCACACGCACACCTAATGTACACGCCTCACACACTCACACCTAATGTACATGCCTCACACACGCACACCTAATGTACACGCCTCACTTATGCACACCTAATGTACACACCTCACAAACGCTCACCTAATGTACACACCTAACACACGCACACCTAATGTAAATGCCTCACACACTCACACCTAATGTACATGCCTCACACATACACACCTAATGTACACGCCTCACTTATGCACACCTAATGTACACACCTCACAAACGCTCACCTAATGTACACACCTAACACACGCACACCTAATGTAAATGCCTCACACACTCACACCTAATGTACATGCCTCACAAACGCACACCTAATGTACACACTAACACAAACACACCTTATGTACATGCCTCACATATGCACACTTAATGTACACACCTAACACACGCAAACTTAATGTACACACCTAACAAACGCACACCTAATGTACACACTAACACATGCACACCTGATGTACACGCCTCACACACGCACACCTAATGTACACACCTAACAAACACACACCTAATGTACACGCCTAACACGCACCTTAGGTATATGCCTCACACACACGTAATTTACACGCCTCACACACGTACACTAATGTACACACTACATGCTCAAACACCCATCTAATGTACACACCGCACCCCCCCCCCCCCCCAAGTAATGTACACGCCACTTCTAATGCACACGCGGTGCACACGGGTGTTATATGGGGGGGGGTGCTGGTATAACAGGGTGCTGTCCTCTCCCTGCAGTCTGGCTTCAGCCTGGTGATGTCTCACCCCTCCTGTGTCAACCAGATAACACTGAGCCTCAATAACAAGAACCCCCGGTAAGTACCCGCCCAGCCAGAGGGAATCACAGGGGCTGGGTTACCATGGAGGGGGGATCCTGCCAGTGGAATCAGGGGCAAATATTTGACCAGCACAAATTGTAACCCTCTCTCTCTCTGTGTCTATTGCCTTTGTTCCCCTCCGTCTCCACCCTCTGCCCCCCTCTCTTCCCCTTTCCTCCACCTCTCTCTCCCCTCTCTTTACCCCCACCACCCCTCCCTTTTCCCTCTCTATCCCCTCCCCTCTCTCCCTTCCCACTCTCCCTTCCCCCTCCCTTCCCCCTATCCCTCCCATCCCGTCCCCTCTCTCTCTCCCCTCCCCCTCTCTCCCTTCCCCTCTATCCATTCCCGCTCTATCTCCCTCCTCTCCCCTCTCTCTCCCCTCCCTTCACCCTCTCCCTCCCATCCCTTTCCCCTCTCCCCTTCCTCTCCCCTCCCTTCCCCTTCCCCCTCCCATCCCTTCCCCCTCTCCCTCCCATCCCTTCCCCCTCTCCCTCCCATCCCTTCCCCCTCTACCTCCCATCCCTTCCCCTCTGTCCATTCCCCCTCTCTCTCCCTCCTCTCCCCTCCCTTCACCCTCTCCCTCCCATCCCTTTCCCCTCTCCCCTCCCTTTCCCCTCCCTTCCCCCTCTCCCCTCCCTTCCCCCTCTCCCCTCCCTTCCCCCTCTCCCTCCCCTCTATCTCTCTCCCCTCCCTTCCCCCTCTCCCTCCCATCCCTTCCCCTCTCCCTCCCATCCCTTCCCCCTCTCTCTCCCCTCCCCCTCTCTCTCCCTTCCTCCCCCCTCTCACCCATCCCTTTCCCCTCTCTCTCCCCTCCCTTCCCCCTCTCTCTCCCCTCCCTTCCCCCTCTCCCTCCCATCCCTTCCCCTCTCCCTCCCATCCCTTCCCACTCCCCCCTCCACCCTCTCTCTCCCTTCCTCCTCTCCTCTCTCCCACCTCCTCCTCTCCCCCTCCCCTTCTCTCTGTTCTCTCTGTTCCCCCCTCTCTCCCCTCCTTTCCCCCTCTCTCCCCTCCTTTCCCCCTATCTCCCCTCCTTTCCCCCTCTCTCCCATCCCTTCCCCCTCTGTCCCCTCCCTCCACCCACTCTCTTCCTCCTCTTCTCTCTCCCTCCCCTCCCTCGCTCACCTCCCCCTTTCCCTCCCTCCCTCTACCCCTCTCCCTCCCTCCCCCTACCCCTCCCCCTCTCCCCCCCTCCCTCCCCCTCTCCCCCCCTCCCTCCCCCTCTCCCCCCCTCCCCCTCCTCCCTCCCCCTCCCCCTCTCCCCTCCCCCAGCACTAAGGCGCTTGTTCTGGAACTTTTGGCCGCAGTGTGCCTGGTGAGAGGCGGGCACAAGATCATTCTCTCTGCTTTCAACTACTTCATGGAGGTGAGAACTGGGGAAGGACACACCCTAATACGCAGTGGTATGGGGTATCACTCCCTCTACAAGGCAAAGCTTACCTGGGAACGCGCTTTCCCTTTATCCGTTTGCCCAATTATAGCAGCGCCCTTCATGTAAACAGCCAAGGAGAGAGTTGAGGGTTAATAATGTTACTGCACATGCAACTGCTTACACACAGTCTTATCACTGAAGAGGTTTGGTAACAATTTTTTTTAATATATAATATATATATATAGTGCAGAATAAATGAGTACTTCAGTATTAGGTGATACAATTTTTATTTGGACTAACACGGCTAACACACACACACACACACACACACACACACACACACACACACACACACACACACACACACACACACACACACACACTATATGAATATTTTGACAATGATGTCTCATAAGAGATATAATAACAACAATAATAATAATAATATTATATAGTTTTAGCTACATATAGTTCCATATGGTTACATACTGTACTGTAGTTAGTTACATATCATTACATAGTGACACAGTAGTTACATAGTAATTACATAGTTACATAGTTGTTAAATAGTCACATCGTTGTAGAGTTCCATAGTACAGTAGTTACATAGTTACATACAGTAGTTACGCAGTAGTTACATAGTTACATAGTAGATGAGGTTGAAAATAGACATACGTCCATCAGGTTCAACCTATGTTAAATGTAGACGACAGATACGTTACCCTGTATGTGTAATGACAGTACGGTGGCCCAGAGGAAGAACACACAGCCCCAGTGACAAATTACCCAATGCTGTCTCATAAGGGGAATATATTCCTTCCTGACCCCAGTAATGGCCATCAGCTTTCTCCCTGGGTCACCGTCCCTCCCATGTTAATTATTAGGTATATCCCTGTATATCTTTCCTGTAACCTTTCCTTTCTAACAATGGGTCCAACCTTTCCTTACACATATCTCCTGTATCTGCCCTCAGTCTCCATGGGGAATGAATCCCGCGCTGTAACTGCCCATACTGTAAAGATCCCTTTCCTTACACACATCTCCTGTATCTGCCCTCACAGTCTCCATGTGGAATGAATCCCGCACTGTAACTGCCCTTACTGTAAATAACCCTTTCCTTACACATATCTCCTGTATCTGCCCTCACAGTCTCCATGGGGAATGAATCCCGCACTGTAACTGCCCTTACTGTAAAGATCCCTTTCCTTACACATATCTCCTGTATCTGCCCTCACAGTCTCCATGGGGAATGAATCCCGCGCTGTAACTGCCCTTACTGTAAAGATCCCTTTCCTTACACATATCTCCTGTATCTGCCCTCACAGTCTCCATGGGGAATGAATCCCGCACTGTAACTGCCCTTACTGTAAAGATCCCTTTCCTTACACACATCTCCTGTATCTGCCCTCACAGTCTCCATGTGGAATGAATCCCGCACTGTAACTGCCCTTACTGTAAATAACCCTTTCCTTACACATATCTCCTGTATCTGCCCTCACAGTCTCCATGGGGAATGAATCCCGCACTGTAACTGCCCTTACTGTAAAGATCCCTTTCCTTACACATATCTCCTGTATCTGCCCTCACAGTCTCCATGGGGAATGAATCCCGCGCTGTAACTGCCCTTACTGTAAAGATCCCTTTCCTTACACATATCTCCTGTATCTGCCCTCACAGTCTCCATGGGGAATGAATCCCGCACTGTAACTGCCCTTACTGTAAAGATCCCTTTCCTTACACATATCTCCTGTATCTGCCCTCACAGTCTCCATGGGGAATGAATCCCGCACTGTAACTGCCCTCACTGTAAAGATCCCTTTCCTTACACATATCTCCTGTATCTCCCCTCACAGTCTCCATGGGTAATGAATCCCGCCCTGTAACTGCCCTTACTGTAAAGATCCCTTTCCTTACACATATCTCCTGTATCTGCCCTCACAGTCTCCATGGGGAATGAATCCCGCATTGTAACTGCCCTTACTGTAAAGATCCCTTTCCTTACACATATCTCCTGTATCTTCCCTCACAGTCTCCATGGGGAATGAGTCCCGCATTGTAACTGCCCTTACTGTAAAGAACCCTTTCCTTACACATATCTCCTGTATCTGCCCTCACAGTCTCCATGGGGAATGAATCCCGCATTGTAACTGCCCTTACTGTAAAGATCCCTTTCCTTACACATATCTCCTGTATCTGCCCTCACTGTCTCCATGGGGAATGAATCCCGCACTGTAACTGCCCTTACTGTAAATAACCCTTTCCTTACACATATCTCCTGTATCTGCCCTCACAGTCTCCATGGGGAATGAATCCCGCATTGTAACTGCCCTTACTGTAAAGATCCCTTTCCTTACACATATCTCCTGTATCTGCCCTCACAGTCTCCATGGGGAATGAGTCCCGCATTGTAACTGCCCTTACTGTAAAGAACCCTTTCCTTACACATATCTCCTGTATCTGCCCTCACAGTCTCCATGGGGAATGAATCCCGCACTGTAACTGCCCTTACTGTAAAGATCCCTTTCCTTACACATATCTCCTGTATCTGCCCTCACCATCTCCATGGGGAATGAATCCAGCACTGTAACTGCCCTTACTGTAAAGAACCCTTTCCTGTGTTACTGGGGAAATCTCCGACCTTAAGGGATGGCCCCCGAGTCCTTTGTACTGCCCGTGGGATGACTAGTTCTTGTGAAAGCTCCTTGCATGGACCTTCGTGTTTTCATGTCTCATTCATGTGGTGGTTCTTCTCTGCCATTGGTTGATGAAATAATGGGGGTTTGGGGAGGTATTGGGTGCTAGGGACCCCCTCGCCACAAATCTACCCTGTCTTGGGGTGTCACGCCTCTCTCCTTCTGCAGGTGTGCGGAGAGAGTTCCCGGTTCGAGAAGCTGATGGAATTTTTCCGCACAGAGGATTCAAACATCGACTTCATGGTGAGAGGGGGAAGAGGGTCTCGCAGAGCTAGAGAAGTCTCCCTCTGGGGTCTGAATGGGGGGGGGGGGGGAAGGGCCTCCTGTCCTGTTTGTGCATGTGTATATATATACTATACACTGTATATAACACACAGGTGGCCTGCATGCAGTTCATTAATATCGTGGTACACTCCGTGAAGAATATGAATTTCCGAGTCTTCCTGCAATATGAGTTTTCACTCCTCGGGCTCGACGAATATCTAGAGGTGAGTCCCAGCCCCCCTCTTCTCTCACATCTCCCCCCCCTTTTTCTCACACAGCCACCCTCTTCTAACACACCTCCCCCCTCTTCTAACATATCTCCCCCCTCTTCTAACATATCTCCCCCCTCTTCTAACATATCTCCCCCCTCTTCTCACACATCTCCACCCCTCTTCTCACACAGCCCCCCTCTTCTCAAAGCTCCCCCTTATCATGCCCCCCTCTTCTCACATCCCCCCACCCCCACAGCTCCCTCTCCTCACACATCTCCTCCCTCTTCTCACACAGCCCCCTCTTCTAACACATCTCCCCCCTCTTCTCACAAAGCCCCCCTCTTCTCATAGCTCCCCCTTATCATGCCCCCCCTCTTCTCACATCCCCCCCGCCCCCACAGCTCCCTCTCCTCACACATCTCTCCCCTCTTCTCACACATCCCCCCTCTTCTCACACAGCCCCCCTCCTCTTCTCACACATCTCCCCCCCTCTTGTCACACAGCCCCCCTGTTCTCATAGCTCCCCCTTATCATGCCCCCCTCTTCTCACACAGCCCCCCTCCCACAGCTCCCCCTCTCCTCACTGCCCCCCCCCCTCTTTGTTAGAGCTCCCCCCTCTGCCAGCGGGAGGGTCATTCCCGTACGAGTTTGGGAGCGGGGGCTCGTCTGTAACTCCCCGTCCCGCGTTCCCGCGTTCAGGTCCTGAAACGCACGGAGAGCGAGCGGCTGCAGGTGCAGATCCAGGCCTACGTGGACAACATCTTCGACGTGAACAGCCTACTGGAAGACACGGACACCAAGAACGAGATGCTGGAGCACGTGGAGGAGCTTCAGGGGCACCTGGCTCACGTAGGTATCAGCATGGGGGGGGGGGGGAAGGCAGGAGATGCTCAGTCCAAGGGCACCCCCCCCCTTGTGACCTTGGGCAAGTCAGTTTATCTCTCTGGGCATCAGTCACCAATATTACATTCTACGGTCATCATCCTCCCCAGCCCGTGTCTCCTCCACGTCGCTCCTACACATTCCCTCATCCCATCCTCCCCAGCCCGTGTCTCCCCACTGCTGGGTGAAGCCTCCCCAGTGATCCCCCAGGTCCTGCGGTTACAGCCTCTCTTCTCCACGTCGCTCCCACACATTCCCTCATCCCATCCTCTCCAGTCCGTGTCTCCCCACTGCTGGATGAAGCCTCCCCAGTGATCTCCCAGTTCCTGCGGTTACAGCCTCTCTTCTCCACGTCGCTCCCACACATTCCCTCATCCCATCCTCCCCAGCCCGTGTCTCCCCACTGCTGGATGAAGCCTCCCCAGTGATCTCCCAGGTCCTGCGGTTACAGCCTCTCTCCTCCACGTCACTCCCACACATTCCCTCATCCCATCCTCCCCAGCCCGTGTCTCCCCACTGCTGGGTGAAGCCTCCCCAGTGATCTCCCATGTCCTGCGGTTATAGCCTCTCTTCTCCACGTCGCTCCCACACATTCCCTCATCCCATCCTCTCCAGCCCGTGTCTCCCCACTGCTGGATGAAGTCTCCCCAGTGATCTCCCAGGTCCTGCGGTTACAGCCTCTCTCCTCCACGTCGCTCCCACACATTCCCTCATCCCATCCTCCCCAGCCCGTGTCTCCCCACTGCTGGATGAAGCCTCCCCAGTGATCCCCCGATACTGCGGTTACAGCCTCTCTTCTCCACGTTGCTCCCACACATTCCCTCATCTCATCCTCTCCAGCCCGTGTCTCCCCACTGCTGGATGAAGCCTCTCTAGTGATCTCCCAGGTCCTGCGGTTACAGCCTCTCTTCTCCACGTCACTCCTACACATTCCCTCATCCCATCCTCCCCAGCCCGTGTGTCCCCCACTGCTGGATGAAGCCTCCCCAGTGATCTCCCAGGTCCTGCGGTTACAGCCTCTCTTCTCCACGTCGCTCCCACACATTCCCTCAACCCATCCTCCCCAGCCCGTGTCTCCCCACTGCTGGATGAAGCCTCCCCAGTGATCTCCCAGGTCCTGCGGTTACAGCCTCTCCTCTCCATGTCGCTCCCACACATTCCCTCATCCCATCCTCTCCAGCCCGTGTCTCCCCACTGCTGGATGAAGCCTCCCCAGTGATCCCCCAGGTCCTGCGGTTACAGCCTCTCTTCTCCACGTCGCTCCCGCACATTCCCTCATCCCATCCTCTCCAGCCCGTGTCTCCCCACTGCTGGATGAAGCCTCCCCAGTGATCTCCCAGGTCCTGCGGTTACAGCCTCTCTTCTCCACGTCGCTCCCACACATTCCCTCATCCCATCCTCTCCAGCCCGTGTCTCCCCACTGCTGGATGAAGCCTCCCCAGTGATCCCCCAGGTCCTGCGGTTACAGCCTCTCTTCTCCACGTCGCTCCCGCACATTCCCTCATCCCATCCTCTCCAGCCCGTGTCTCCCCACTGCTGGATGAAGCCTCCCCAGTGATCTCCCAGGTCCTGCGGTTACAGCCTCTCTTCTCCACGTCGCTCCCACACATTCCCTCATCCCATCCTCTCCAGCCCGTGTCTCCCACTGCTGGATGAAGCCTCCCCAGTGATCTATATATATGTATATCTTTATATAATATTTCATCATTCATCTTCAGCCTGTATCTCCCCACTGCTGGATGAAGCCTCCCTAATGATCTCGTGAGATATATATATATATATACACGATACCATATGCATGAGATCAGGAGACAGCCCTCAGGTTGTAAAGGTATAAAGATTGTATTATAAGGCACAATAAAGTTTATTGTGCCTCGTTTTGCCGTATAATACAATGTTTATACCTTTACACCCTGAGGACTGTCTCCTGATCTCATGCATATGGTATCGTATTTTTTTATTCATTTATCTCTGGGATATGCACCTACATGCTGATGCTTTCCTTTGCAGTGCCGGCGGCAACATGATATATATATATATATATATATATCTTATACTATATTAGTGAAAGCACTGTATGTTTGCCTGCCTGCCTGCCTGGATGTCCGGTGTTCCTAGGGGAAATCTGATTGGTCCCTTGGCCCGCCCCCGCACACCTCTCATTGGCCTGAGGCGGAGTGACGGGCCAAAGGACACACAGGGACACACACACAGGGACACACACACAGGGACACACACACACACAGGGACACACACACAGGGACACACACACACACAGGGACACACACACACACACACACAGGGACACACACACACAATGACAGACAGACACACACACACACACACACACACACACACACACACACACACACTGTTACATACATTAGCGGGGCTCACAGTTAGCAGCACCCGCGCGCACCTCCTCCTCTCCCCGTGTCTCCCGCGCTTTCACCCCGACCCCCCCCTCCCCCGGCGCAGCTACATTCAGCGGGACACACACACACACTATTATTACCCCTTCAGCGCCCCCCCCCCCCCCCCACCCAGTGTCAGCGGCCGTGCGAAACCCCCCCTCTATATCTCCCACCTCTCCCCCCCCCACACATATACATGCCCCCCCCTCCCCGGCGGGGGAACAGCCAGTGGCCAGGCAGGCTGCCTCGCGGCGCCGAGTGCCCAAGATGGTGGCGCCCGGGACACAGCGGGGGAGCGGCCACAACACGCTGCCTCCCGCCTCAGATCCACGTGGGACCTGCCGGACGGGTGAGTGAGCGGCCTTCACCACCCCTCACCCCCCATCACCTCCCCTCACCCCCTTTCACCTCCCCTCACTCCACTTCTCCCTTCCACCCCCCTTCACCTCCCCATTTACCTCCCCCCCCTCACCTCCCCATTTACCTCCCCCCCTCCACCCCCCCTTCACCTCCCCTCCACCCCCCCCTTCACCTCCCCTCCACCCCCCCCCCTTCACCTCCCTTCCACCCCCCCCCTTCACCTCCCTTCCACTCCCCCCCCTTCACCCCCCTTCACCTCCCCTCCAACCCCCCACCTTCACCTCCCCTCACCCCCCCTTCACCCCCCCTCCACCCCCCTTCACCCCCCCTTCCCACCGCCTCCCCCCCCCTTCCCACCGCCTCCCACCCCCCGCCTTCCCACCACCTCACCCCTCCCCCCTTCCCCCCCCCTTTCCACCACCTCCCCCCCTTCCAATCACCTCCCCCCCCCTTCCCACCACCTCCCCCCCCTTCCCACCACCTCCCCCCCTTCCCACCACCTCCACCTCCCCCCCTTCCCACCACCTTCCCCCTCCTCCCCCTTCCCCCTCCTCCCCTTCCCACCACATCCCCCCTTCTCTCCCTTTCCACCACCTTCCCCCTCCTCCTCCTTCCCACCACCTCCCCCCTTCCCACCACCTCCCCCCTTCTCCCCCTTCCCACCACCTCCCCCCTTCTCCCCCTTTCCACCACCTCCCCCCTCCTCCCCCTTCCCACCACTTCTCCCCTCCCCCCCCTTTCCCCCCCCCCCGCTCCCCTTCCCCCCCCCCCGCTCCCCTTCCCCCCCCCTCCGCTCCCCTTCACCCCCCCTCCGCTCCCCTTTCCACCCCCCCCTCCGCTCCTCTTCCCCCCCCCCTCCACCTCTTTTTACCCTTTCCCCTCCCACACTTCCACCCCCTCCTCTAACCCTTCCCCCCCTCCTCTAACCCTTCCCCCCCCTCCCTTCCCCCCCCTCCTCTAACCCTTCCCCCCCCTCCTCTAACCCTTCCCCCCCCCCCTCCTCTAACCCTTCCCCCCCCTGATCTAACCCTTCCCCCCCCCTCCTCTAACCCTTCCCCCCCCCCTCTCCTCTAACCCTTCCCCCCTCCTCCACCCCTTGCCCCCCTCCTCCACCCCTTGCCCCCCTCCTCCACCCCTTGCCCCCCTCCTCCACCCCCTCCTCCTCTTCCCGCCGCCCTTCGCCTTCATGCCCGCCTTACCGCCTCCCCACCCCCGCCTTTCACCCGCCCTTACTCCGGCCGCCTCTGCCTTTCACCCACCGCCTCACAGCCGCTGCACGCACTCAACAGACACCCGCTACACTCGACACATACCTGCCGCCACACACACCTGCTGCCTCCCGCCCCTACCCCCTGACATCACTGACCCACCGCCTCACACCCTAGCAGGACCCCCACTCACAGACAGCACTCACAACCCACGCGCCAGCCGCCGCCTCACACCCTTGCAGGACCCCCACTCACAGACAGCACTCACAACCCACGCGCCACCCGCCACCCGCCGCCTCACACCCTAGCAGGACCCCCACTCACAGACAGCACTCACAACCCACGCGCCACCCGCCGCCTCACACCCTAGCAGGACACACGACTCAGATTTTTACATCACTTATGGCACCAAAATATACATTGTACTGTGGTGTGGTTACAATAAACCATTTTTATACAACATCGTATTACATTTTCTTCCATCTTTCTTTTCAATATTATTATCCAACCTTTACAACAAACAGTCACCTATTGTTCCACGATTTATAAATAATACTACCTATTACGCATTTACATCCCGGGCAACGCCGGGTCTCTCAGCTAGTATATATATATATCTTAGTATGTAGTATATCTTAACTTAGTATGGTAAACCAATCATAGCCGGTATAACCAGCCCCACACTGAGGAGACCCATTAAGGTCGAAACAGCTGTCTGTGGATGGGTTTACTGGCTGTGCATCTTAACCCTGGCTGTGCTCAAAGCTGTGACCATGCAGCAAGCTTAAGTTTATAGGGAACCATGTTTATGGTTTTGAAGCAAAAGGTGGCACTGTGTGCTCATTTGCATGTCGTTTCCAGAATCCCTTGCTGCAGTGGAAGTGCTGTGTGCTGGGTGATAATGGTGAAACATGGGGTACAGCCGGGGATGAGAGGGCTGGGGAGTTTGGCGTTGCAACATTACCAGACATGCAGGGGGGATGGACTCCAGTATCTCAGGTCGGACATGCAGGGGGGATGGACTCCAGTATCTCAGGTCGGACATGCAGGGGGGGTGGACTCCAGGTGGACTCCAGTATCTCAGGCCGGACATGCAGTGGGGAGTGGCGGATGGACACCAGGCGGTCTTTGAAGTGTTTCTCATGCTGTTAACCCCCTTCCACGTTGGCTTTATGGACAGGGGCAGTGGAGGCATATTGGGGGAGACGCCTTGGGTGGCGACTCTGGTGTTATGTCCCAGAGAACTAGAAGACGTGGAAGACCATGTCTACCTCGGCCGGCGAGTAACAATGGGTGGGGAACCTTTTGAATGAGATCAGTAGGAGAAGGAAGACGGGAGGGATGCGTTGGGAAGACACAAGACAATATTACAAGGGAATCTTCCACTGTGACTCAAGAGGGACATGTCCGAAGCGTGCATCCTGCCCGCGCTCACGTATGGATGTGACGCTTGGACCTTAAATGCGAAGATAATTCACAAACTTCAGACAACACAAAGAAATATGGAGAGATGCATGCTGGGTATTATCTGAAGAGACGGGAAAAGAATGAATGGGTTCGAAACCAAACACAAGTCTTTGACATCATCATACGGGGGAAGAAAATGAAATGGCGGAGAGCCGGAGATATCACAAGAAAAACGACCGTTGTTGGACAATGATGGAACCCGACTGGATTCAAAGAGAGATTAAAATACCAAGACGCCGACCCAAAGTAAGATGGGAGGATGGGATGAGGGAATGTGTGGGAGCGACGTGGAGAAGAGAGGCTGTAACCGCAGGACCTGGGGGATCACTGGGGAGGCTTCATCCAGCAGTGGGGAGACACGGGCTGGAGAGGATGGGATGAGGGAGTGTGTGGGAGCGACATGGAGAAGAGGCTGTAACCGCAGGACCTGGGGATCACTGGGGAGGCTTCATCCAGCAGTGGGGAGACACAGGCTGGAGAGGATGGGATGAGGGAATGTGTGGGAGCGACGTGGAGAAGAGAGGCTGTAACCGCAGGACCTGGGGGATCACTGGGGAGGCTTCATCCAGCAGTGGGGAGACACGGGCTGGAGAGGATGGGATGAGGGAGTGTGTGGGAGCGACATGGAGAAGAGGCTGTAACCGCAGGACCTGGGGGATCACTGGGGAGGCTTCATCCAGCAGTGGGGAGACACAGGCTGGAGAGGATGGGATGAGGGAATGTGTGGGAGCGACGTGGAGAAGAGAGGCTGTAACCGCAGGACCTGGGGGATCACTGGGGAGGCTTCATCCAGCAGTGGGGAGACACAGGCTGGGGAGGATGGGATGAGGGAATGTGTGGGAGCGACGTGTAGAAGAGATGCTGCAACCGCAGCACCTGGGAGATCACTGAGGAGGCTTCATCCAGCAGTGGGGAGACACAGGCTGGGGAGGATAGGATGAGGGAATGTGTGGGAGCGACGTGTAGAAGAGATGCTGCAACCGCAGCACCTGGGAGATCACTGAGGAGGCTTCATCCAGCAGTGGGGAGACACAGGCTGGAGAGGATGGGATGAGGGAATGTGTGGGAGCGACGTGGAGAAGAGAGGCTGTAACCGCAGGACCTGGGGGATCACTGGGGAGGCTTCATCCAGCAGTGGGGAGACACAGGCTGGGGAGGATGGGATGAGGGAATGTGTGGGAGCGACGTGTAGAAGAGATGCTGCAACCGCAGCACCTGGGAGATCACTGAGGAGGCTTCATCCAGCAGTGGGGAGACACAGGCTGGGGAGGATGGGATGAGGGAATGTGTGGGAGAGACGTGGAGGAGAGAGGCTGTAACCGCAGGACCTGGGAGATCACTGGGGAGGCTTCATCCAGCAGTGGGAGACACGGGATGAAGATGATGATGATAATGATGTAAATAATTATCAGGGGGCGATGAGTAGCGTTGTGTTGGGTGTGTGACCCTCTGACTCCCCACAGCTGTCAGAGAAGCTAGAGAACACGGAGAATGATTACATGAGGCGGGTCGCGGAGCTGGAGAAACAGCTGGACCAGGCTCGTCGGGGAGCTGACCCCGCTGAGGGTGAGCGCTTTCAGTATGGATCTGTGCGTGTGTAAATATACACATATGTGCGTATATTTTATGTATGTGCCAGTGTATACAGTGTGTCATGTTCTATCCGTGTCCCCAGGAGCAGCGCGTGTCACACCCCCCGCGGGTCACGCAGCAGAGCGTTACCCAGAATCCCGTGCGGCGGCCAGGGCCAGGAGACCGGGAGTTAATCTGGATGGAGCCGGCAGGGGACACCTGCACGGAGGACACGCCTGTGCCAGGCGTCACCACGGGGTCACCTCCTGCCACCTGCACAGGTGCCCACCGCGCAGACCATTGCGCGGCCCCGGGGGGGAAGAGGGGAAAGGGAGAGACGCTCTGCGGGTTCCTAACGCTGTCCTCTTTTTGCAGCTGCGCCAACCCCTTCCTCGCAGCCGCCCTCTGCCGAGAACATCCCCCCCAGGCAGGAGACGCCTACACCTCCCGCCCCCCCTCCTCTGCTGCCCGGGTCGGAGGTCACCGTGCCTGACTCGGGAACTGGACCAGCTGAAATTAATTGCCCACCAATACTGGGGGATTTAGGACCTCCCCCTCCTCCTCCCCCCCTTCCTGGGGCTTCAGAACCACCCCCACCTCCACCCCTTCCTGGGGCTCCTGGACCTCCCCCTCCTCCCCCCCTTCCCGGAGCAGGAGGCGCTCCCCCACCTCCTCCCCCTCCCCTTCCTGGGGGTTCGGGACCCCCCACCTCCTCCCCCTCCACCCGGATCTGCCCCGCCGCCGCCTCCTCCTCCCCCGGGCTCCGGATCTGCCCCCCCGCCTCCTCCAGGAGGCAGATCGGCTGCGGCTTCCAACTCAGGTGAGGCCAAGGTCTCCGGGCCCTGCCGGCTGCTCGTTGTAAAGCTGGCCAATCAGGGGGCTCCGTTCAGTAAAGCACACGGGCTTTGTGAGACGGAGAGCGCTGATTGGCTCAGTGTATCCGTGCACACTTTGGAGCGTTCCATTCCATCACTTCTCACGGGGGGGGGGGGGGGGGTCTGCTTCAATGTCAAACACTCTGGCTCTCTGGCTCTGCCCCTCTCACACTCGCGCTCTCTCTCTGCCCTGCACTCCTCTCTGACCTTTTCTCACTCACACTGCCCCTCTCTCTCTGCCCCCTCAATCTATTCTCCTCTCCCTCCCACTCTCACGCCCCTGCCCTCTCTGCCCCTTTCACTCACACTGCCCCTCACAGCCCCTCTCTCTCCTCTCTCACACCCCCTCTCTCTCCTTCTCACACCCCCTCTCTCTCCTTCTCACACCCCCTCTCTCTCCTTCTCACA
The DNA here is from genome assembly GCF_040206685.1 of Ascaphus truei. Classification (NCBI taxonomy): domain Eukaryota; kingdom Metazoa; phylum Chordata; class Amphibia; order Anura; family Ascaphidae; genus Ascaphus; species Ascaphus truei. The sequence goes on along the minus strand of NW_027454639.1, from coordinate 987 downwards.
CCCCCTCTCTCTCCCTCTCACACCCCCCTCTCTCTCCTTCTCACACCCCCTCCCTCCTTCTCACACCCTCTCTCTCCCTCTCACACCCCTCTCTCTCCCTCTCACACCCCTCTCTCCCTCTCACACCCCTCTCTCTCCCTCTGACACACCCCCTCTCTTCCCTCACACCCCCTCTCTCCCTCACACCCCCTCTCTCTCCCTCACACCCCCTCTCTCTCTCTCACCACCCCCTCTCTCTCCCTCACCCACCCCCTCTCTCTCCCTCACCCACCCCCTCTCTCTCCCTCTCACACACCCCTCTCTCCCTCTCACACCCCCTCTCTCCCTCTCACACCCCTCTCTACCTCTCACCACCCCTCTCTCTCCCTCTCACACACCCCCTCTCTCCCTCTCACACCCTCTCTCTCTCCCTCTCACACCCCTCCCCTCTCCCACCCACTCTCCGCCTCCCTCTCACTCACACTGCCCCTCTCACACTCACTCCCTCTCCCTCTCTCTCCCCCCTCACTCACACTCCGTCCCCCTCTCTCACTCACACTCCCCCCTCTCTCTCCCTCTCTCCCTCACACTGCCCCTCTCTCACTCCCTCTCCTTCTCACTCACACTCAGTCTCCCACTCACTCTCCGCCAGGCATGAGTATAAAGAAGCCCGTGCAGACCCGGCTGCGCATGCAGGTGCTGAACTGGGTGGCGCTGAAACCGGCGCAGATCAGCGGCACCGTCTTCACGGAGATCAACGACGAGAAAGTCCTGCAGGTGACAGAGGGGAGCAGGGCTGTGGGGGGGGGGGGGCGCGCAGCAGGTATTGGGGTACAGGAGAGAGAGGATGTAGGGGGAGCAGGGGTGTGGGGGGGGGGGGGGCCGCAGCAGGTATTGGGGTACAGGAGAGAGAGGATGTAGGGGAGCAGGTCTGTGCTGCAGTGTAGTATGAGTGCAGGGGGAGCTGTGTTGCAGTTTTGGGGTGCAGGGGTATATGGGGGTGTCAGG